>NC_053027.1:531515252-531643845 GCF_003073215.2 Triticum urartu | reverse complement strand
AAGAGGGAAGAACCCATGGAGATCAACAAGGATGAAGGGATCAAGAAGGCCACGGAGAACCAAGCTCCAGCAACAGAAGACATCCTTCAACTTGATCACAACCTTCTTACCCCAACTAAGATCGAAGCTTTCCAGATGATTGAGTTAACTCGTATGCAAAACAAGTATCTCAGAAGTGAAAATATTTTGTTGAAGGAGCATATCTTTGCACTCAAGGGCATTATTCACAAGCTAGAGGACCTCTTACGCTCGATGTGCGACTATCCATCACCTCCATCTTCACCAACCAAGGAGATATAATAACATGGGTATGGGCACTCCCCTTGGCAACAACCAAGCTTGGGGGAGGTACCCCGGTATCGTATCACAATCACAACTCCTATCTTTACCGTTTTCCTTAGTTCGATCCTATTAGTAGTATTTTGATCTAGTAGAATAAAGTTTATGGCATGATCTAGTTTTGAGTTTTGCCTTATGATCTCTCTATGTAATCGAGTCCGTGAGCTATATAATAAAGATTAGTGTTGAGTCAAGGGCTTGATTTTCTTGCTATGATCTTGGGTGAATAAAAGAAAAGAGAAAAAGAATAAGAAGAAACAAGAGATCATATTGATCTTATTGATAGTAATGACTTCACATAGAAAGAGTGTGACGATTAAAAGTTGTTGGGAGTTGGTAGACATAGCTTTGGTCATCGTTGCAATTAATAGGAAGTAATAAGGAAAGAGAGGTTTCACATATAAATATACTATTATTGACATCTTTTATGATTGGGAGCACTCATCAAAATATGACATGCTAAAGAGTTGATGTTGGACAAGGAAGACAACGTAATGGGTTATGTTTTCTTATATCTGAGATAAAGTATGTTGTCATGGATCATCCAACATGTTGAGCTTGCCTTTCCCCCTCATGCTAGCCAAATTCTCAGCACCAAGTAGAGATACTACTTGTGCTTCCAAATACCCTTAAACCAGTTTTGCCATGAGAGTCCACCATATCTACCTATGGATTGAGTAAGATCCTTCAAGTAAGTTGTCATCGGTGCAAAGCAATAAAAATTGCTCTAAATATGTATGATTAGTGTGGGAGAAATAAGCTTTATACGATCTTGTGATGTGGAAGTAATAAAAGCGACGGACTGCATAATAAAGGTTCATATCACAAGGGGCAATATAAAGTGACGTTCTTTCGCATTAAGATTTTGTGCATCCAACCATAAAAGCGCATGGCAACCTCTGCTTCCCTCTGCGAAGGGCCTATCTTTTATTATTATCTTCTACCTTATGCAAGTGTCATGGTGATCTTCACCTCTCCCTTTTTCATTTTATCCTTTGGCAAGACCAGCATGTTGGAAAGAACCTGATATATATATATATATATATATATATCTAATTGGATGTAGGGGGACATGAGTTATTATTGTTGACATTACCCTCGAGGTAAAAGGTTGTGGGGCAAAACTATAAGCCCCTATCTTTCTCTGTGTCCGACTAAAACTCCGTAACCACAAGTATTGCGTGAGTGTTAGCAATTATGAAGGACTACATGATAGTTGAGTGTGTGGACTTGCTTTTTAGCTCTAACATAGACTCTTTCTGATGTTATGATAAATTGCAATTGCTTCAATGACTGAGGTTATAGTTTGTTGGTTCTCAATAAGGTTTCTGATTCATACTTTTGCATTGTGAATAGATCATCACTTGAACATAAGTAATCATATGACAATATCAATATATGTTGCTGTTATGAGAATAATCATGATGCCTTCATGTCCGTATTTTATTGTTATCGATGCCTCTACCTCTAAACATGGGGACATATTTATTGTTATCGGCTTTCGCTTGAGGACAAGCGAAGTCTAAGCTTGGGGGAGTTGATACGTCCATTTTGCATCATGCTTTTATATCGATATTTATTGCATTATGGGCTGTTATTTCACATTATGTCACAATACTTATGGCTATTCTCTCTTATTTTATAAGGTTTACATAAGGAGGGAGAATGCCGGCAGCTGGAATTCTGGGCTGGAAAAGGAGCAAATATTAGAGACCTATTCTGCACAACTCCAAAAGTCCTGAAACTCCACGGAATACCTTATAATAGATAATGAAAAATCCTCGCCAAAGATGAAGAGCAGGGGGCCCACACCCTGTCCACGAGGGTGGGGGCGCCCCCTACCTCGTGGGCCCCCTGGTGGCTCTCCGATGACCATCTTCTGCTATATGAAGACTTTTGTCGAGAAAAAAAACCAGAAGCAACCTTTCGGGACAAAACTCCGCCGCCACGAGGCGGAACCAATCTAGGGCTCTGGCCGAGCTGTTCTGCCGGGGAAACTTCTCTCCCGGAGGGGGAAATCATCGCCATCGTCATCACCAACACTCCTCTCATCAGGAGAGGGTAATCTCCATCAACATCTTCATTGGCACCATCTCATCTCAAAACCCTAGTTCATCTCTTGTATCCAATTCTTGTCTCCAAGTCCGGGATTAGTGCTAGTAGGTTGCTAGTTGTGTTAATTAGTCCTTGTAATTGATGCTAGTTGGTTTAATTGGTGGAAGATCATATGTTCAGATCCTTTATGCATATTATTACCCCTCTGATTATGAACATGAATATGCTTTGTGAGTAGTTACGTTTGTTCCTGAGGACAAGGGAGAAGTCTTGCTATTAGTAGTCATATGAATTTGGTATTCGTTCGATATTTTGATGAGATGTATGTTGTCTAGACTCTAGTGGTGTTATGTGAACGTCGACTACATAACACTTCACCATTATTTGGGCGTAGAGGAAGGCATTGGGAAGTAATAAGTAGATGATGGGTTGCTAGAGTGACAGAAGCTTAAACCCTAGTTTATACGTTGCTTCGTAAGGGGCTGATTTGGATCCATATGTTTCATGCTATGGTTAGGTTTACCTTAATACTTTTGTTGTAGTTGCGGATGCTTGCAATAGAGGTTAATCATAAGTGGGATGCTTGTTCAAGTAAGAACAGCACCCAAGCACCGGTCCACCCACATGTCAAATTATCAAAGTACCGAACACGAATCATATGAACGTGATGAAAACTAGCTTGACGGTATTCCCATGTGTCCTCGGGTGCACTTTTCCTTATATAAGAGTTTGTCCAGGCTTGTCCTTTGCTACAAAAAGGATTGGGCCACCTTGCTGCACTTTATTTACTTTTGTTACTTGTTGCTCGTTACAAATTATCTTATCACAAAACTATCTATTACCACTTATTTCAATACTTGCAGAGAATACCTTGCTGAAATCCGCTTATCATTTTCTTCTGCTCCTCATTGGGTTCGACACTCTTACTTATTGAAAGGACTACGATAGATCCCCTATACTTGTGGGTCATCACCTTCCTCTCCCCTTTCCATGAGGAGAAAGGAGGCGCCACCACTACTATTGGGCCCTTGTGGCCCAATTCTGTTTTGACCACTTGGCCTTTTTAAGACCCGTTGATATTAAACAAACTACAAAAACCTCATAACAATTACTAGAGCATTTTATTATTAATTTAACATCACCTTCCACCTATATAGTATTTATTGAAAATGCCTGGTATTGCCCAATAAACTCTGAAACCCTTCCCGTGACCTCGGAACGCTTTCGGTTCCTCTCGAAACTATTCCAAATACTGGTCAAACTTGTTCGCAAATATATTCTCATTATTCCCGTCCTACTAACACTCAGCAGATCGTGATTACCTGAAGTTTGTGACCCTGTAGGTTCGGTAAAGCATACACATGAACAAAACCCCTTTCGTTCAATAACCGATAGTCGAACCGTGGACGTCCATATTGATCCCTATGAGTACACGAATGACATTCGAGTGAACCTTTGGTTATCATGTATTATTCCCCGATACTTTACAAAACCCGAGGTGAGATGTATCGGTATCCTTTTGAGTCATTCTTATGCTCACTGTACCGGTCTCCTCGTTATCGATTTCCTTTTTCTTTCTCGTTAATATGTTCCGGCATCCCCGTGACCTAGTCACCTATGTCTGGCCAGACAATGATGGATGCCGTTACACGGAGAGGGTCCTAAGAATATCTCTCCATCACGGAGGAGCAATGTAGCGACCCGACCCAAATAGATCAAATCGATGTGCTTAAGTGCCGTCCCTGGATAGGTATGCTGACACACACAGTACTCGAGGAATTATAACAGAGTGCAATCACATGTAAAAAGTAATGTAAATACTATTACCTCAATCCATATAGCGGAAGTAACAACAAAGTTGTGGATTCCCAACAACACCAACGGCAAAGTTGAGTGTAGACATCGTAACCCTATGGTATCACTTACTCGTCGCAAAATTCCTGCAACATGAGACATTGCAGCCATGTAGGTCAGTACATTGAATGTACTGGCAATTTCACACCATAGAATAATAATGAAAATGTCTATCTCTATATGCATATTTGGCTGGTGAAGGCTCTAAGTTTAATTTTGCATAAAGCTAATTTTTTCCTACAACAAAGGAATAAATTTTATTTACTACTAAGTTAAATTACTCATATTGAGAAGGTTCCTCCAACTCAATCCCAAAATCACCAAATATAAATAATAACCCAATTCAATAATTAAATAGAGTGATGAGATCAACCAATAATTCACTTCCAGATACTCAACGTTGTCCATAACCGGGGACACGGCTAATCATGATTAGTTTGTACAGTCTGCAGAGGTTTGCGCACTTTTCCCCTCAAGACTTGATCTCCTCCGTTGAATTCCTCGCACTGCTTGATGTTTGAGAATCGGATGATCGAGACATAGTCTTTTCGAAGAGGTCCCCTTAACCGATAGATAGGTCGGTACACCTACAATTTCCCTACATCTGCTAGCCTATCATGGAAAGATTTCTCACAACTTACTCAACTATGCCAGATCCCATAATGGCTTGTGGCTGCACACGGAAGTTTCTAGGCATGAAACATCGTATGATCCCTTTGAGCCTGGGTGGCATTCCATAGGGTAATCACACGAGTACTCCGGGATCACCTTGGGCAAGCACTGGTTTCTCCAGGTGCCCAGGCAAGCCACTGGTTTCTTCAGGGTGCCACAACCATTCCACCCAGATGTGTGTTAATGTTGTCACCTTAAAGTTACCCTTAATTATTGTTTCTCTCATAACTTGCATGAATGTCACATATCAATCCCCGTCTACGAGCATGGCTAAGCAATATATGACATAACCAAAAAATCCCAGGGTGTTTCAAGGTTCATAGGTTCCTACCTCATGAACTACATAGCATAACCACATGTTCCCAATCCTACTCATGCAATCTTTGAGGGTGAAACTAATGCAAGTAAAACTGGGTATAGGAAGAGTATGATCAAAGTGTGAACTTGCCTTGTAATGTTGATGAAGATTCTTCGCACTCATAATTTCTAGTAGTTCTACTCGTCACACTCCGATCAATCTATCGTAAGCAAAGTATTATAACCACACATAAGCAATCACTCACATATCCAGAAGAAAAGGAAAAGAAACATTGTAAAATAAAAAATAAAAAAATCCAAAAGAACCAAATCAAATTATTTTGCAAGAGCAGATCCTAATTTTGTTGATAAAGTGTGGTGATGCTCAAGATGATAGATTACGTTTAGGGATTCAATTGCAAAATGAATCAATCGAAAATGCGCTACAGTTTACAAGATATGATCAAATGAAGTTTCGAATAGTTTGAAAGGTTCAAAATTTGAAAGTAATGATGCTATTGGATATAGGAAGTCAATATGAATATGTAGGAAGAATTACTAGATTGGAAATAATAGATCAAAAGATACAAATAATTCAACATAGGATTGAATCTGCTTATAATGTGGTGTGATAACTCTTTGTGGACTAGTAGAATAATCTGACTATAATCAAAATTATGTGTTGAAAAGATAACACTAATTGTATGAACGGATAGATTTCTTCGATACGAATGCAACGCAATTGGATTCATCGCGAACGGAGTTATGGATAAAAAGATATGATCAAAAGAAGTTTGAATATGAATCTGAACAAATATTCAAAATTTAAAAGTTGCAAAAAGTTTGTTTGATAGATTCACTAGATAGATGGAATCAAGACGAAAATGTAGGCATTGGTTTTATCTAATTTGGATGAACGAGTCAAAAATTATGACTACTTGAAAAAAATTAGGACCAAGGTGTTTTACGGAAGAAAAATAGTTACGACTAAATTTTTTTTACGTCTAATGTATAAATACAGAGACTAATTGATAATCTAATTATTCTACTATGCTAGTCTAGAAATAATAAGCTACGTGAGTATAAGAAAACTACGAAGAAAGATACCTTTATAAGGTGGAGAAAAGATGACTTCGGAGAGAGGAGATGACTTCCAAAATTCACGCCGGAGAGGAGAAATATATTTTTCTTTAGTAAATCTAGTCAAACCAAAATATTAATTTAATCTGAATCGAATGATTTTTGAAGACTCTATGAGTCTATTTGTAAGTGGAAAAGAGGTTTAGGAGTCAAAGGCTAGGCAATGTGAAATAAATATATACATTTTTTTTAGATACATAGATGAAATTGAAAAAGATCATGTGCATGGGCTAAGAGTTCGGCCCGGCCGCACGCGTACACTGCACTGCAGTTTTTTTATATTTCCTTTCCTGAAATTTTATTTTTTGGAAATAAAAAATATAATAAAATTGTAAACCTTAAAGAAAATAAAAAGAAAAACAATACAGGCCGGCCTGTCTACTATGCTGCGGATGTGGGCGACAAATAATTATGAGCAGCATGTACAGTTTTTTTAAATAGAAACAGATCGGAAAACTGAATAACGAAAATAAAATAAAACTTTATATAGGCACATTATATATCAAAAATTTCAGAAAAAGATTTCCTAAAACATGAACATATTTTCAGCGGCAAATAACTTCCACAAAAACTTAAGTAAAGCAAATAGTACTATTGGTTCATTTAAAAATCAAATAAAAATATTTTAAAATACCAAAATGATTTCAAACTCATTTCTCTCTATGTTTCTAATGTAGGGAATTATTTTACCCTATTTTCCATTTATTTTATTTTTGGAAAAAGGTAATTTTAATAAAACCAAATAACTCCAAATTGAAAGTGGTTTTTCAAAATAACTTCAAAGGGACTTTCAATTTGATTCTTTAAAACTTTCAACTCTCTTTCTTAGAATTTGAAGAAGTCATTTTATCTTATCTCATGACACTCATTGAGTTGCATAAAGTTTCCAAATTTGGAATATTTCCAAATGGAATTCAAATCTTTTCAAAACCCATTTCATTTATTTAAATGGAAGAAGTCATATCATCTTCACTCTAGGCTTTTGTGACAAAATGAATTTTAATTCATGGAGATCATAAATGCAAGGTGAAAGTTTGGGAAAGTCATTTCATTCCCTCTCATTCAACTGTCAAAAAGTTTCAAATTTCACTCAATTTCACACAAACAACCACACCATAATCAAACGAACAATCAAAACTATTTATTTAATATAACATTTCAAAATTTAGAATTTTGGGATGTTACAAGCAAATCCCTCTCGTGAATTATTTAGTCCCTTATCAAACTTTTTGATGAACTTGTAAGTTGTTGTTATGATCACCGTGTTATAGATGAAATTTGAGCAACCCCAAAGTGCACCGTGGTAAGAAGTGGCTACAAACTCTCATGGTCTAAGAAATTAAATCACACGTCAACTCTCCATGTTATATCAATTGACTTGTGACAGTTGCATCTCAAAGTATAACAAAAAAGTTTGGGTCGATTCAATATGATTGTTTTTCCAACGTCATATTCTCAATGTTGTTTTATGACTATCATTACACATAACGATATCCTAAGATCCAGAAAACATGACCATCAACAACACATAAGCTAGTCTTCCACTGAATCGCATATTCCAGGATCATATTTTATCATTTATCATTCAACATGTGCATATGAGTTTTTCACTGAATCGCATATTCTAGAATCACAACAGTTATAACATAGAATATAAAATCTTAATTATAAACATGGAAATATATTTCTGCCTTCAAGGCATATTTCCAACAGTCTCGTCCCCATGGCATCGGGCTTCGAGTCGGAGGTCAATGGCTCACAACTCGTTCGAGGCAGTGGTGCGGCGTGCCCGCCGTGCGTGGCAGAGAAGGCAGGAGGCCCGGGCGGCCCTCATGACCGAAGTTGTAGACATGCAATCACACGCTAGCATGGCAAAGGAGAAGAACGCATGCCCCCGCTAGGGAGCAAAACTGGGTAGTCCGTGCCATGGCCGAACAGCTCCCATAGGAGATGGAGGACAGTGACGGGGCGGATGATATATTTTACTCTTCGATCGGGTACTTGCGCGACAAAGAAGGCAATTTGTAATGGCAAGGGTGAAAGGATCGATATGATTGACTAGAGGGGGGTGAATAGGCAACTAACAATTTTTAGTTTTTCTTTACCAAATTAAACTTTGTATCAAAGTAGGTTGGCTAGATGTGCAACTAGGTGAGCAACCTATATTATGCAACAACAACAACAACAACAACAAGCACACAAGCAAGCAAGAGAAGTAACACTAATAAGTTTTCACAAGTAAAGGTACGAGATAACCAAGAATGGAGCCGGTGAAGACGAGGATGTGTTACCGAAGTTCCTTCCTTTTGAGGGGAAGTACGTCTCCGTTGGAGCGGTGTGGAGGCACAATGCTCCCCAAGAAGCCACTAGGGCCACCGTATTCTCCTCACGCCCTTACACAATGCGAGATGCCGTGATTTCAGTATTGGTGCCCTTGGAGGCGGCGACCGGACCTTTACAAATAAGGTTGGGGCAATCTCCACAACTTAATCGGAGGCTCCCAACAACACCACGAAGCTTCACCACAATGGACTATGGCTCCGTGGTGACCTCAGCTGTCTAGGGTGCTCAAACACCCAAGAGTAACAGGATCCTAGGGATTGGTGGGGGAATCAAATTTTTTTTGGTGGAAGTGTAGATCGGGGCCTTCTCAACCAATCCCGAGTAAATCAACAAGTTTGATTGGCTAGAGAGAGAGATCGGGCGAAAATGGAGCTTGGAGCATTAATGGAGCTTTTGGGGGGAAGAGGTAAGTCAACGAAGAAGAAAAGGACCCTCTTTTATAGAAGGGGATCCCATCCAACCGTTACCCTCAAAACAGCCATACAGAGGGCGGTACTACCGCAGGTGGCAGCGGTACTACCGTTTCCCCTTGCGGTACTACCGCCCAACCTGGGAGGGCGTGAAGAGAGAGCAGGAATCGTGCCCAGCACGGTACTGCCACGGTGGTAGGGCGGTACTACTGCCCTCGAGCGGTATTGTCGCTTCTACTACCGCTGCAAAGTGCCACTCAACCCGACATGAGATGCGACCCCCTCGAATCGACGCGGTAGTAGCCCAGTACCGCAACGGTACTGCGGCTGAGAACCACAAGCGGTACTACCGCTGGGTACCGCGGTACTACTGCTCGGACACAAAACAACACAACTGCAAGGGGAACGAGCTCTCCAGTTGAAGCGGAAAGGCTCAGAGGGTGATAGAAGGATGTGTACGTGTTGATTCCACCCAAACCTTACCAAAGCGGACCCCTTCTTTATAGAACGGTGACTCCTACGAAACTAGTCCACCAAACAAGAAATGAAAGAGCTACACCGTCTTGAAAAACACTCCGAGGGGAAAGAAATCGTCTCGTGCCAAAGGATTAATCTCTGGAAGGCTCAAAGCACACGGTTAGTCCGCAAACATGTTGTCATTAATCATAAAAACTACATCGAGAGAGATATGCCTTAACAAAGGACAGTGGCAGTTGTGGATGATCTTTCTCCATAGTTGACGTGTGAGCCATTACAAAGGACCGGGTGGATGGCTGGGTGGCTGGAATGCGGGCCCCTTCCACACGCTTAGATTAAATGGGTCGGGCGGAAGGGATTGGCCGGCTGACACACGGGCCCAAGAACAGACAACGAGAGGACCCGTCTGGATGTAAATTAGACCCAAATCCAGATTGCGGCGTGATTGGGTCGTGCTTTTCGGGCTAGCAGATCGGACACCGACGGAGGAATTGGGTCTCACACCCACACGGGCCGGTTATGGGCGTAGGTCTCCATCGATCGACTGGTTGTTCGTCGGGTCGGGTTCCCCATGGTTTTCTTGTCGAACCGGCCGGAGCCGTGTGCGTCATGCATGCCACGACCACGTACCTAGGTACGATTGATCAAGAACGGTACAAGCTTTAATTTTTTTTCCCAAGTGATGCGATCGCCTACGTACGTGCGCATCCCTGGTGGTACACGATCCATGGATTTTGATTACCAGATACCACTACGTACATTGGATCGATCTTCTAGTTTTTTTTTTGCAAGAAAACTTCTGACCGTGAGGATATTGTACCATCTAATGTGTCTGCCAGTGTTTTCAAGTCCAAACATCTGAAACATCTTCTTCCTGTTCGACGACGCACGAGCTGGACAAAGTTGCAACCTCGCCGGAGGTCACGTAGTGGACAATGGAGAAGATGAAGATCACGTGTGCTCTTCCCCGTTTTATCTTAGCATGTTGCTGATCCTTTCATACATTTTGTGCTGTTATATGATCAATGCCGTCGTCGACTCATCGTGGTCGTCTAAAGCAACCGTGACAATGATACATCTTCATTGAAGAGGTGGTCTTGGGGCAAGCCCGTATGGTCGCCAAGGAAGGCGAGCGCAACGAGGTTTTCTGATGCTGCACAGTGGGGTGGCGATCAAGGCTCTGGTGTGGGTGACAAGCCACTGATGGCGGTTGGTATGTGTTCTACAATGGCTCTGCATCTTCATGGCAATCCATGTCCCCACGAGCTTGGGTGAGAGGGGATGGAGTTCCCCTCTCCCACGATGCAACGTGACGGCGATTATGTGAGTAGGGTTATGCAAGCCCTGACTCTGTTCTGCGGCGTGGGTGTCATGTCCTACATCACGACTTCTTTGACGATCTTAACAGCTTACGTCCTACACCGTGGTCAGTGTCGAAGGCGACAACGATTTCTGAGGTTTGCTTCGCGAGGTTAGGCGTTTGTGATTGTTGTCGTGCGCAAAGTCAGGTCGATGCCCTTGGTTGTTTCGTCTTGAGCAGCTGTGCCCACCGTTTGTTGTGTTTATTTGTGTTGTGTGTGCTTGCTATTGCTTCTACATATGTCGTTGTTTCCTATAAAAAAAGTACATCGTCATGCATAGGACATAGCCAAACATTTAGCGCACACCGTACACGTAATGTGCATATATGCAACATGACATTATTGCATTGCTGTCCCCCTTCCAAGATAATGGGCGCTCAATAAATGTGAAGCAGCGAGCAGGTACACTACACCATCCATTTTGGCAAAATCCTAGCTGCATTAGAAAAGATGGGGCCGTGTCCAGTTGTCTTTGAACCAACTCCTCCTCTTTTAGAAAGCACGCACCGCTTTTCCCTTCACATTTTCAGGTGGTTCGCACTGATCTATTATGTCGTTCTAATCAACACACTACTCAAAAGATTACTTGCACGGTTTGTTCACACGACATGGATTGCTTATTCATGTGGAAGGGATGCATGTACTTCGATGCAATTTTAACTCATGTAGGGGGGTCTTTTTGTACAAAAAATGGACACCGTACCATCTTCTTCAATCAATAAAATGGAACACCCCCTCACATCTCTCAGTTGTGACGGTAGCTAAATAGCACCCCTCTTATGGGAAATGCCCTTTGGTTCCTTGGTATACATACATCTAAAATGAGAAAATAAAAAAATGTTTAGAAGTTTTTTCTAAAATAAACGTGACTTTTTTTTACATTACTCTCTCTCTGTCTCATAATGTAAGATGCTTTTTGACACTACAAAGTGTTAAAAAACTTCTTACATTACAAGGCAGAGGGAGTAGTATATATCTTTTCAGCAATGAAAAATCAAGATTGACTTTTACGCTGTTTTGGCCGTAATTTTTTATTTTTCTAAAAATGAGTCAATGGTTCTTTTTTCTTTTTGTGGATTTTTTTACAAGTACAATGAAATGTCAAGTTTATTTCAAAAATATTATTTAATTAATTGATTTAATTACTATTTTTTCTATATGGGGTGTGTTGGGGATATAATTATGTACGTAAGCCGGCCAGGAGGGGCCGGGTTACGCAAAGAGAAGCCCATCTGAAGCCCAAGACCAAGATGTGAAGATGGCGGTTCAGTAAAGGGTCTAAAGGCCCACAAACGATTTAGGGCCCATGGTGATAAGCCACCATGAGGGCGCAACTTGTATTGTAAGGTAGAAATAACTAGTCACCGAGCCGGACACTGTTTATGAGCCGGCCGGGACTCTGTAAGCCATAGGGCGTCAACCCGTGTATATAAGGGGACGACCCGCTGGCGGCTTAGGGACAAGAAACAAGAGATCGAGAAGCGGGCATAGCGTATCTCGCTCCCTGGTCATCGAAACCTCAAGCAATTCCAACCCAACTAGACGTAGGCCTTCCTTCACCGTAAGGGGCTGAACTAGTATAAACCTCGCGTGTCCTTTGTCCCGATTAACCCCTTTAAGCTTCCTAGTTGCGATGGCTCCACGATCAAGTCCTTGCAAGAGGACATCTGCTGTGACAATTCTACATCAACGACGAAGGCTGGGGCCCCGACGCCGGTTCAATTGAGTACGGCTGCCGGGTCCCCTTTGGCAGAATTCACGTCTTCATCGGCCGGATTGGTGAGCCGGGCCCTGAGCTGGACAGCTGCACCGACCTCGTCGAGACGGCTCAGCGTGCGAAACCCGCCCGAGCTCAACCCGTCGTGAAGCGTGCCTTTGTGGGTTGCATCCATGGAGGTGAACTTCCTGAAGGATCTGAAGGTGATGGTGAGTCGGCCGTCCTCTCTGACGATGATTCATCCGTCGGCTCAACAGATTCGCTGTATCAAGTTCAAGATGGCGTGCTTGGGGGCTGTTCCGATGGCAGCACTATTCCGGACCTCTCAGAATCACCAAACCGGGCAGGAGTCTTCATGGCTGGTACTCAACCCGGCCAAAATTCTACGGCTTCAGCGGCGATAACGTCCGGGCTAGGAGCAGCCGGGGCAGGAGGCCCTGTGCGCCCACCGGCTCAGGTGCTGATGGATCTCATGGATAAGCTTACGGCTTTGTTAACTGTTATAGTCATCCCTGCGAACCAATCTGAGCATGAGGCTGAGGTGGCACAGGTTCGCGACGAGATCGCCCGGGTCAAAGAAACCTTAGCAGCTGAGGACGCTAGATTAGCAGCAGAGCGGGCGGCTTTGGACGTACGGGCGCAGCAAGTTCAGGCAGAGGCCTTGCAGCTCATGTTGAGCCTGAACGCATCTAATGAGGTAATGAGGAGGAGACATCAGAAAACTCAGTCCCGTTTACCTCAGAATTATGATCCTCAGAATCTCTTTGCTACACCCGGGGCCGGCCCAAGTAACCCGCCAGGTGCGAATCAGCTTATTATATCCGGAGCGGGAGGTCCAGTCCGGCCTCAGGGGATGGCACCGCCTCACGGCAATATGGCACCGCCCAATTACGTACCAATACCGCAGGGTCACTTCTCCAGCCCCATGGAGAACTTAATTGCAGCATCAGCACGTTTGGCGGCTCTCCCGGTAGATGGGGATGATCCGACAGTGGTGGAAACCCGGAAGATCAGAGAACTTGTCCAAATAGCCCTGGCTCAGCAAGAAACCTACTCCTACAGCCGGGATAGGATTCACTCGACTCCTCCGCCCTGGTTAGCTCCGCCTCATCAAAATCGGAGCCCGAGTTACAGTAGACACATGGAGTCAGAGGCCTTGTCAAGTAACGCTCAGCGCTGGAACCAGCCCGGCGGGTATAACCCGGTTCAGGATCGGATACGTCAGGAGGACGAGCGGGCGGCTCAGCTGGCGGCTCAGCTAGCAGCCCAACAAAACTCACCGGATTACCCGATGACTTCCGTTGAAGCGGGGGTTGCTACTAGAACCGGAGGAGTTCCTTGTCTGGTACCGGCTCTACGTAATGTACGTCTGCCCAAGGATTTCAAGGGGCCTCGGAAGGTGCCGAATTATACGGCCGATTTACAGCCTGGGG
The DNA here is from genome assembly GCF_003073215.2 of Triticum urartu. Taxonomy (NCBI): domain Eukaryota; kingdom Viridiplantae; phylum Streptophyta; class Magnoliopsida; order Poales; family Poaceae; genus Triticum; species Triticum urartu. The sequence continues at coordinate 531,629,747 of NC_053027.1, read as the reverse complement.
CATGGATTGAAAGTTATGAGATGGCTATGGAGCTGCTAGAGGTTAGTGATGAAGCGATGGCTAAATATTTCACCATGATGCTGGACGGAACGGCCCGTTCTTGGTTAAAGGGTTTGCCACCCAACTCCATTAGTTCATGGGCGGAGCTAAAAGCCCGTTTCATCCAGAACTTCAAAGATACTTGCAAGCAGTCTATGTCAATTGTGGATCTGACAAATTGTAAGTAGGAAGAAGGTGAATCTACGACTTATTGGGTGCGCCGGGTCAAGGATATAATATATTCATCTGACAAGATGGATGCCGGCTCAGCAGTTCTCATGCTGGAGAAGAATTGTCGCTTTGAGCCTCTAGACAGAAGCTGGGGCGCCTTAAGCGTGATTGCAACGATATGGGGACGTTGATGGCGGCTTTAGTCAAGTATGCCGATTCTGATAGTACCAAGGATCCTGCGTCTGACGAGGAAAAGACAGGGAAGGGAAAGAAGAACGGCAATGGAAAGGGTCAGCAGCATAACCCGGCGAGTCAAGGAGGCAATAAGCGTAAGGCGAACAGTAATCCGGAATTTATGGCCAATGCACAGGGTAACAATCAGAAGCGCAAAGGAAAGCCACCCCGGTTTGGTGGGTCAGGTCCATCTCTCGAGCAACTACTCAATGAACCCTGCCCGAAACACGGCACCCGAGAACGACCAGCAACTCATTTATGGAAGGATTGCGCAATCATGAAAGCTTTCAAGAATTCTAACACATTTGATGGCAATCAAGGCCCAGGCGGCAGTTCAGGAGCCGGCGGCTTTCATGGCCCGGGCGGTGGTTCAGGATCCGGTTTTTAGGGAAACCAGGGTGGTTATAATCAACAGCAGTCTGGTCAAGGAGGTCAGCAGCAGCAGCAGTCGGGTTATCAGAGCCATCCAAAATAGTTAAGCAGTGGGCAGTATCACGTGTTCACCACAAGTTTGTGTAAACGTGATCAGCAAGTTCATAAGAGGGCTGTGAATTCTGTTGAACCGGCAGTCCCTCGTTACTTGAGGTGGTCGGAACAGCCTATTGTCTGGAGCAGGGAGGATCACCCTCCCCGGGTTGATAATCCGGGTCAACTGGCCCTAGTGGTGGCACCGCAAGTTGGTGGTTATAAGTTTACTAAAGTGCTCATGGATGAAGGTAGCAACATCAACATCCTCTATTATGAGACTTTTCGGCGCATGGGCTTAACTGACAAGAATTTAAAGACTTCCAACACCGTCTTCCATGGAGTGGTGCCCGGTAAGTCGGCGTATCCTGTGGGGAAGATTGAGCTAGAGGTGGCCTTCGGAGACGAGCATGATTCTAGGGCGAAAAAGTTAACTTTTGAGGTGGTCAAAATCAAGAGTCCATATAACGCTTTGTTCGGGCGGCCGGCCTATGCCAAATTCATGGCACGGCCGTGTTATGTGTATCTACAGCTCAAGATGCCGGGTTACAAGGGTACCATCACTGTGCATGGAAGCCAAAAGGTGGCCCTGGAGTGTGAAGAGGGCGATGCGGCTTACGCCGAGTCTGTCTGTGCAGCAGAGGAGCTCAAATTTTATCAAGATAACGTTGACCCGGTAGATATGACTTCTCTCAAGAAGCCGACCACGGAGCATGACCCGGCCATGAAGTTTAAATCGGCTGCAGAGACTAAGCTTGTTGATTTCACTCCAGGCGATTCATCTAAGCAATTCAGCATCACTGCCAACTTGGATCCTAAAAAGGAAAGCGCGCTCATCGAGTTCATCCGTGAGAACCGGGACATCTTTGCATGAAAACCTTCTAACATGTCGGGTGTATCGAGAGAACTCACTGAGCACACTCTTAATATTGATCCAAAGTATAAGCCGGTCAGGCAATTTCTGCGGCAATTCAATGAAGAGCGACGAAAAGCTATAGGAGAAGAGGTCGCCCGGCTCTTGGCGGCTGGGTTTATTGTTGAAGTTTTTCACCCAGAATGGTTGGCTAACCCAGTGCTCGTACTCAAGAAAAACGGCACCTGGCGGATGTGTGTGGATTACACGGACCTAAATAAGGCTTGTCCGGCTGATCCTTTTGCTCTCCCCTGTATTGATCAAATCATTGATGCTACGGCAGGTTGTGCACGTTTGAGTTTTTTGGATGCTTATTCTGGCTATCATCAAATCAAGATGGCAGTTAAGGACCAGGAGAAAACGGCTTTCATCACCTCGTTCGGAGCCTTCTGCTATGTTTCTATGCCATTTGGGCTCAAGAGTGCCGAGGCAACTTATCAACGGTGTGTACAGAATTGTCTTCACGATCAGATTGGGCGCAATGTTCATGCTTATGTGGATGACATAGTAGTGAAATCCAGAGAGGCGGAAACCTTGATATCTGATCTCAGAGAAACCTTTGACAATCTCCGGGTTTACAAAATGATGCTTAACCCAGAGAAGTGTGTATTTGGTGTGCCTACAGGCAAGCTTTTGGGATTCTTGGTCTCAAACAGGGGCATCGAGGCTAATCCGGAGAAGATTAAGGCAATCACTTCTTTGTCTAAACCGGCATGTATTAATGATGTTCAGCGATTGGCGGGTCGTGTTGCCGCTTTGAGCCGATTCATAAGCCGGTTAGGTGAGAAGGCCCTACCGCTGTACCAATTAATGAAGAAGGCAGACACCTTTGTCTGGAGTGATGCCGCTAATGCTGCTTTTGAGGATTTGAAGAGGCAGTTATCTGAGCCGCCCGTTCTTGCGGCTCCCATTGACAAAGAGCCTTTGCTGTTATATGTGGCTGCTAATTCACGAGCCGTCAGTGTGGCGATTGTGGTAGAGCGCAAGGAGACTGGCAAGGAACACCCGGTTCAACGTCCGGTTTATTATGTCAGTGAGGTACTCATCGAGTCAAAGCAAAGATATCCTCATTGGCAGAAACTTGTTTACGGGGTGTTCATGGCAAGCCGGAAGCTGAAGCAATACTTCCAAGGTCACCCTATCACTGTGGTAAGTTATGCCCCCTTGGGAGACATTATTCAGAACAGAGAGGCTACAGGACGAGTCGCCAAATGGGCCATCAAGCTCGGGCCTCATGGTCTGAAGTACGCGCCGCGCACTACCATTAAGTTTCAAGCTTTGGTGGATTTCATCAACGACTGGACAGAGCTACAGGCACCTGAGGAGAAGCCCGATAACACTTATTGGATTATTCACTTTGATGGGTCCAGACAGTTGGAAGGCTCGGGGGCTGGAGTTGTATTAACTTCCCCTCGAGGTGACAAATTTTGTTATGTGCTCCAGCTTATGTTTCCTTGCACTAACAATGCAGCTGAGTATGAGGCTCTGCTCCATGGTCTCCGGATGGCCAAAGAGATGAACTTGAGCCAGGTAAGATGCTTAGGAGACTCAGACCTTGTGGCTCAACAGGTGTCAGGAAAGTGGGACTCTAAAGATCCCCTCATGGCGGCTTACCGTCGTGAAGTCGATGTTGTGGCTGGATATTTCAAGGGTTACGTAGTGGAACACATTGATCGAAGGAAGAATGAGGCGGCGGATGCCTTAAGCCGGCTGGGGTCTCAGCGTAAGCCGGTGCCGCCTAACACCTTTCTTGATGTTTTGCATAATCCTTCTGTTAAGTTACCTACAGAAGAAGATCTGGCAATTCCAGACCCGGAGGCACAGCTGGTGGCGGCTCTCCACATTACCCCGGATTGGACAGTGCCTTATTTGGCTTACATGACCCGGGGAGAGTTGCCGGAGGACGAGACCTTGGCAAGACAAATCGTCCGGCGGTCCAAGTCCATGACAATTGTCAATGGCGAGTTACATCATTACAGCGTCACTAGAGTGATTCAACGTTGCGTGTCACCTACAGAGGGTCAGGAGATCCTTCGTGAAATTCATGAAGGTGATTGTGGTCATCACGCCGGCTCAAAATCTCTTGTGGCCAAAGCCTTCCGTCATGGGTTTTACTGGCTGACGGCTCATGCTGATGCGGAAGACCTGGTCAGTAAATGTGACGGATGTCAGAAATTCTCACGACGAGCCCATGTGTCGGCTCAAGAATTGAGGATGATTCCAATCACCTGGCCGTTTGCAGTCTGGGGGCTTGATATGGTCGGGCCTTTCAAGAGATCTAAGGATAAAAAGACTCACCTCTTGGTGGCGGTTGACAAGTTCACAAAGTGGGTGGAGGCGGAGCCAGTCAGTAAGTGTGATGCAGCCACAGCAGTCCAGTTTATGAAAAAGGTGATTTTTCGCTTTGGTTTTCCACACAGCATCATAACTGATAATGGTACTAACCTTTCCAAAGGAGCTATGGAAGAGTTCTGTCGACAAGAGCATATCCGGCTTGACGTTTCAGCTGTAACTCACCCTCAATCAAATGGTCAAGCAGAACGAGCCAATCAAGAAATCTTGAAGGGTATCAAGCCTCGGCTCTTGGTCCCTTTACAGCGGACGTCGGGTTGTTGGGTGGAGGAGTTACCTTCTGTAGTCTGGAGCATCAATACTACACCTAACAGATCTACGGGTTACACGCCTTTCTTTATGGTGTATGGAGCAGAGGCGGTCCTGCCAAGTGACATCCGTCACGATTCACCCCGTGTGGCGGCTTATGTTGAGGAAGACAATGAAAAAGCTCGGCAAGATGCACTTGACCTGTTGGATGAAGAGAGAGACTTGGCAATAGCCCGCTCGGCGATTTACCAGCAAGACCTGCGTCGCTACCACAGCCGCCGGGTTAAGTCCAGAACCTTTCAGGAAGGCGACTTAGTGCTCCGACTCATCCAGGATCAATCTAACATGCACAAGCTATCCCCTCCTTGGGAAGGACCCTTTGTGGTCAGCAAGAATCTGAACAATGGATCATACTACCTTATCGACGTTCGAGAGCACAAAGACTCACGTAAGTCGGAGGAGGAGACCCGTCGGCCGTGGAATATCGCTCATCTTCGGCCTTATTATACTTGAGCCGTCGGCTCTAATGTGTATATACTTATACTATGTATATTATATAAAGCAATAAAGCAGGACCTCTGTCCTTTTTTCCACTCCCAAAAAGGTTTATGTGTTTTTCTTGTTAGGTGGTGGAGATAACCAAGGAGAAGCGGATTATATCTGAATACGGCTTTCCTTTGGTCCGGCTTATGATCATATCTGAATCTAGCCGTTGATCACTTGGGGGCTTCCAGTTCAAACATAGGTCGTATTCGAACCAAAGAGAACATAGTTGTCGATACCCGCTTGATTGGCATACTGCCAAACCCACTTGGGGGCTTCTTGATCATATCTGAATCATAGCTTAACTCCTTTTGGGTCTGACGTGGATCGTATTCGAATCAGCGTCATTAAACAACTCTTATGGTCACTTGGGGGCTTCCTGTTCAAACATAGGTCATATTCGAACCAAAGAGAACATAGTTGTCGATACCCACTTGATTGGCATCGCCACAGCCACTGGGGGCTAACAGATCGTATCCGAATCTTAGCTCAACCCCTTTGGAACGGGTCACTGATCGTATTCGAATCAGAAACCCTTGAGTTTTGTTCATCATATTTTACAAGTGCCAACATTAGGTATCTTGTGACCCTCTTGAAGATACAATGGAATACATTACAATCTTCCAGAATTAATGTTAGTTACATCAGGTTGTTAAGAACCAGGTGAACTTATATGTGCCATTTCAGGAGTTAAGTTTACCCTCAGGGGTTGGTTTATATAAGCCGAAAAAAACAGCTGTGAGCACTACAGGGCAATGCAAGGTATTTTTTGCAAAGGACATAACAGATTCATACAAACTACAAAGAGAATAATGGCGGCGGCTTATGCAAGTATTAAGGGCCATAAGCATGCGCAAAGGCATAGCAAAACTCAAGGTATCTTCTACTTTGTTACAAGACTCCCCGAGTCTGAATGATGCATTGTTTTCTACGATGACATAAGCAGGTGGCGCCTGACAAGCTACTCTTGGGGTTGACTTTAAGCCCCCGGGTTATCCTTCTCCGTCTCTCCGTCGGCTGCTTTGTCCTGGAAGGATGATGAGGCCCGGTCAATGCCACTCAAGGCTTCAAACTCAGCTTCATCATCTATTAAACCGGTTGGGTCGACTTCAGGAGCAAAGGTGTGCTTACGGGTTGGAGGGATCAAGCTGACATCGTTGTAATGCGGCATGGGGATTCTCCGATTCTCCTTGTCATAACCCGGCTGACACTTGGTGAGGTCAGTATCGTTCCCAATAAGAGTAGCCACCGGACGTATAACCTTCACACAGGCGGTGAAATCCTTATCATTAAACACGGTGCCATCTTCCTTTAAACTTGGATACCCAAGAGCAATATCAGCGGGGTCTAGTTCTGGAAGCCACGCCTTGGCCCGGCTCAATGCGGCTATAGCTCCGGCTCTTGCAGATGCTCGTATTAACTCTTGGATTCGCTGAGGTAGCACAGCAAGCCGCTTCAGCACATCTTGCAGGAGATAAGGAACATCGTTTGATAAAGCCACAACGGCCAGAGCACGTTGTGACCCGGTGTAGAGTTGTTCCACCAGAGTATAAACCACCTTCAGCTTGATCACCATGTTCTGCTTAAGATTTGTGCTCCTGGGGCCTGCGTTATTAAGCATAAGGTGAGTCAGAGGAGACAACTGAAATGGTCATTCAAGGAGTTTTGCAGTGTTTAAGGTTTGAGTAAGTCACTCACCGAAGATTGCTGAAACCATTCGAGATATCTGGCGCTTTAAGTCGGACAGTTCGGCCGTTGCTTCCGCAAGCGATGCCTCTGCTGTCTCGGCCCGGGTCACCAGTGCGGCCTTTTCATCAGCCCAAATTTTCTTCTCCGATTCAAAATTTTGCTTCAACTTCTCTTGTTTAGAGACGCTGAATTCAAATTTGGAGTTGGCCTTTTCAATTTCACTTTCCTAGGTTGCCAGGCGATTCTTCAAATCAGCAATCTCTGATTCAAATTTATTTATGGTGGCCTGCATTGCACCGGATAGTAGTAAAAGTTACGGTAAGTACTATTAAGTCCCAAGCACTTTGCAAGCAAAGATACTTGACACTTGGGGGCTAATGTATACCAAAGCTTTCTAAATTATTAAGCCGGTCCTGAATATTAAGTCCCAAATACCTTGCAAGCAAAGATTTTTGGCACTTGGGGGCTAATGTATATCGCAAGTTAAATGTATTGTGTTACATCCGGTTCAATTATTTTTTCTTTAAGCTGGGCAAGTAGCTCTAATAATTTTTCTAAGTCTACAACATATTTATTCATAAGCAATGGACTTGGGGGCTGGTACAGTAAGTGTGATTGAAAGTAAGCTAGCATAAGTCATACCTCAGATTTTTGCTGTATCTGCTTCACCATGTCAATTTCCAGGTCACGGCTGCTTTGTACTTGATTGATATAGCCGGAGACAATCTCTTCAATACTCAAATGAGTATAGTCAGTGACGTCCAGCTTGGCCTTCCGGCGTTCCACCAATTCCTCTTTAGAACACTTGGCAAGTACAGACGGCTGTGCCGGCTCAACAAACTGAGTCTTGAGAATTTCAACTTCCTGATCATTTGCCTTGGCGGGGCTAGGAGCCTCCGAGTTACCAGAATCGTTGAAGGTTTGTTCAGTAGGCGGGTGTAATGCCCCGGACACACCCGCCGGTGGTCGTTACTCCTGGCGGGATCTAGACTGGCCCCACAGATCAATACTAGTCTTTTCTGCGCACTTTGTCCTTACTCGTGCGCACCCAGGAGCAACTTCCCGGTCGGTCACCCATCCTGACACTACTCCAAGCTAAGCACGCTTAACTTTGGAGTTCTGTCCAAATGGGCTCCCGGAAAAGAAGGAATTCCTTATTGATATGAATAGTCTATCATCCCTAATAAGCCAGACTATCACATACACCCCCACTCAGAGGAACCGACGTCCTCGTCGGGCCACAAGAATGTTCCCTCTTGGCACAACCGTCTGTGCTTCCAGGCTGGTACATGTGCCATGCCGGGTGCCACGATGGGTCACAAACGTCATGAACAACATGACCACGCACCTGTCTGCAATCATCCGTGTAATCGCGAGGGTCGGCTCTGATACCAACTTGTAACGCCCCGGACACACCCGCCGGTGGTCGTTACTCCTGGAGGGATCTAGACTGGCCCCACAGATCAATACTAGTATTTTCTGCGCACTTTGTCCTCACTCGTGCGCACCCGGGAGCAACTTCCCGGTCGGTCACCCATCCTGACACTACTCCAAGCTAAGCACGCTTAACTTTGGAGTTCTGTCCGAATGGGCTCCCGAAAAAGAAGGAATTCCTTATTGATATGAGTAGTCTATCATCCCTAATAAGCCAGGCTATCACAGCGGGTCAGAGGAAGATATAGAAACATCATGAGACGGTTGAGGCGGCGGCTCGTGAGCAGAGGCATCAGGAGCAGCTGTGCCCAGCTCTGGTTCAGTCACAACCGGCTCTTGGGGCGGTTTATTCTTTTTTGCCTTTTTGCTGGGCTTTACTTGCACACTGTGAAAAAGGTAGACAGGTTAAATACAGCAAATATGAGTAAAATAAAGCATAAGGTACAACAAGTTTATATTACCCAGGAGCAGTTTTGAAGGATGGCATGTTGGACTGCATAGACTCACCGGAGGAAGGTGAAATATCCTGATAGTTGGAGTCAGAATAATTGAGAGGCTAACAAATGAAACCCACCAAAGGAAAAAGAAGGTGTAAATCGGAGATAACCTCAGTCTGGCGTTTCCTGGTTACATCAGGTAAGCCGGAGGAGAGTTCCGCGTCTTTGCTGGTCTGGGTCTGCCTCCGGCTCTCATAAATCTGTCGCTTCAAAAGAAAGTCAGGATCTTGGTAAGCCAAAGGATGTGAAAATCTTACTTTCCGGGTTACTCTTCGAATTTTCTGACGCGGCTGAAGCTCGGAGTCGGAGGAGATTACAATTACCTCTTCCTCGACGGGTTGGCTGTTGCCCGTGTCTTCCTGAAAGAAGGTGAGCATCAGTAAGGTAGAAATAAAGGAGAAAGGGAAATTCAAAGGTTACCTCTTCCTCATTATCATCAGTATCATCAAGCTGAAACAACTCAGAGGCGCTTGGCTTCCTTTTCCTTGAGGTGGTGGGCTTGGTGGTTTTCTTTTCGGCTCTCTTGGCCGCCCTGGCTTTCTTGGCCGCCTCATGATCATATTGCGTGTTCCAGAAGCTATCATTTGCCTGTAAAAGGTTATAACTGATTATGCTTAAGAATACAGCCTAACATGATAAAACATAACCCGATGGCTGGAAACTTACTGCAGGGGCCGGGTTCTTCTGGCAAAAAGGTAGTAAGCCGAAGGCGTTACTATTCACTGTGCCCTCTTTCAACAAGGACTGAGTTGTAGCTTCCACTACGTCATCTGGTAAGTCGTCAGGGTTATGACGTTGAGGGTCATCCTTCTCGCCTGAATAATTACACATTAAGCCGGGGCGGCGGCTTAACGAAATTATTCTCCAAGCAATCCAGACTCGGACCAAGTCAATGCCATCTAAGCCGTTCCCTAAAAGAGCTTTAATCCTCTTGATTTTGGGGGTGAGTGGCAGGCGTTCAATAGCTGTCAACTTATCCGGCAGCGGGTGAGTAGGTTCAAGGCGCAATGCGCGGAAGCCGGGCAGTGGATTTTCGCCAGCCGGAGAAGTATCTTGGCAGTAGAACCATGTCTGGTTCCAGTCCTTTGGATGACTCGGCAATTCAGCATAAGGGAACAGGCAGTCTCTCCGCCTTTGAATTGATATGCCACCAAGCTCCAGACTAGGCCCGTTGGCCCGTTCATTCTGCCGGTTCAAATAGAACAATTCCCTGAACAGAAGTAGGCTGGGTTCTTCTCCAAGGTAGACCTCACAGAAAACTTGAAAGTTGCAGATATTTGACACGGAGTTGGGCCCGATGTCTTGAGGTCTTAAGTCAAAGAAGTGCAAAACGTCTCTAAAGATTTTTGAACCGGGTGGAGCAAATCCCCGGCTCATGTGATCGGTAAAAATGATCACCTCCCATTCCTTGGGTTGAGGTTTCTCTTCAGACGGGTCAGGAGCACGATAAGACATGACGTCCTTCTTGGGCAGATGGCCGGACTTCACAAACTCTGACAGTTTACTCTCCGTAACAATGGATGGGACCCAGTTGCAGGTAATCGGAGGTTTAACAGCTTTGTGTGCCATTGAGTAAATTGAAGTCTACAACAAGATAAAGGAAATTTTCCGGTTTATTATAACCCGGAGAATAAGCATTATTGGGTTGTCTGAGATGGCGGCTTAAGTAGGGGCCTAATGACATACAGGTGGTTGTGTGATAATGTTTAAACAGCTGCAGGTATTAAAGATGATGAAAATTGTCTTAAGTCGCCAAAAGCAGGCAGTGCTGACAGTCAGTATTATCTTAAACCGGTCACATGAACTACTATGGCTGAAACAGAGTCAACAGACGCAGTTTTTGGTTAAGTGTGGAACAAACGGGTTTCACAAGTTGCAATCATTTTTTTTGGATCAAATGATGCTCTGGAAAGGAAAAAAATTCTAGACCTAAAGCAGTACAGGGAAGTTCATATACTCGAGGAGGGCTTCCAAAAACAAGGAAATGAGATCTGTTTTCATACAGAATAAGCACAAAACATCCTCCGCGGCAGTTCTATGTTATTTTTACGATCTGAGCAAGGGATTAGAGGTGAGAGCTAATGGAGGTTTGCATCGGGCGGCGGTGAATGTCGACGAACTAAAGAACAGTACCAATGCAGATCTGAGAAAGGGGATAAAAAGAACTCACAGATGCGGACGAGCTGCGGAGGGTCGCCGTCGTTTTCTGGTCCGAATCAGGGTGATGCAGCGGCCTGAGTCGATGAAGACGAGGGGTTCGATGGCGGCGGCAGAGCTTGAGCAGCAAAGAAAGGAGGTGCGAGGAAGAAGACGACTGAAGAAGGAGAATGGGAAAGGACCTAGGTCGCGCCTATTTATAAGGAAGGATCGACCAAGACGGCGCAAAAAACGAGGAGACCAAAGCATCATTATCCAGCGGCCCCGACACCTCGATTCTCGGGATGGTCAGTAAAGGCAAAGATTCGTTGGAGGACATGATGGATTAAAATATGAAATTTATTGAAGATGACGTCACAGAGATTTGACCCGGATCCAGATGATGACGTCACGGCGGGTTAGAATTTCCGCACAAAACAGAGGACTAAGGGCTAGTTTATAAGGTTTTTTAAGATTGACATGAACCGGTTCAAATCAATCTGGGGCCTAATGTTGGGGATATAATTATGTACGTAAGCCGGCCAGGAGGGGTCGGGTTACGCGAAAAGAAGCCCATCTGAAGCCCAAGACCAAGATGTGAAGATGGCAGTTCAGTAAAGGGTCTAAAGGCCCACGGACGATTTAGGGCCCATGGTGATAAGCCACCATGAGGGCGCAACTTGTATTGTAAGGTAGAAATAACTAGTCATCGAGCCGGACACTGTTTATGAGCCGGCCGGGACTCTGTAAGCCGTAGGGCGTCAACCCGTGTATATAAGGGGACGACCCGCTGGCGGCTTAGGGACAAGAAACAAGAGATCAAGAACCGGACATAGCGTATCTCGCTCCCTGGTCATCGAAACCTCAAGCAATTCCAACCCAACTAGACGTAGGCCTTCCTTCACCGTAAGGGGCTGAACTAGTATAAACCTCGCGTGTCCTTTGTCCCGATTAACCCCTTTAAGCTTCCTAGTTGCGATGACTCCACGATCAAGTCCTTGCAAGAGGACATCTGCCGTGACAATTCCACGACAGGGTGTATATACACCCATGAACCAAACGTTCTTGGCCCCTTCTTATAGATTTTTCTAACCAGGTTTCTTAGTTCATGCCTTACTACAATGCACTTACTCCGTTCAAAAATACTTGTCAAAAAATGGATAAAAGTGGACATGTGGCATCGCCGATCAATTCATTGGTGGAGGCCCGAGCATGGTCGATGTAATGATATTTAATTTGGGGGTAGAGGAGACGTGATATGAACAAATATTGACGTTGCGACAAAGAAGGAGAATGCTTTGGTCGATAGTATATAAGAACATGTCTAGAGGCTGTCAAGGCGAGGCTTGACGGTTGCACATATATGCAGGCATGCCAATCTCCAAACAATATGGACAACAATGGCACACCTCTCCAGATCTTATACCTTCTATATCAAATTGAGTAGCCAAACTAAAAGTTGTCATAACCGCCTCTTTTGGGTACATCGTCGCAAAAAGGATTCAGATCCTCATCTTCACCCACTACAAATGCTATGAGAAGTGAACCAAGCAGAGTTCATCTGGTCAGGTTTTTTGTGATGGAACCAACCCATCAAGGCTTTTTGGCGACGTGCGTTCAGCAGGGGGAGGCCCTACTTTTGTGGTGGAAGCAAAATGGAATGTATTATTACAATCTTGCCCCTAGTTTTTTCATAAACAAATACTATATATGTCTTGCATTTTCTCTCTCGCGCGGCTAATTTTAAGTCGATTAAGATTTCTCTATCTCTCTCGCAGCTAATTTTAAGTCGACTAAGGTTTTCTCTCCTCATGGCAGCTAAGTCTAAGTCGACCGAGATTTCAATTCAGCATTATTTGTGTGGGGGGGTCTGCAAGCTCATGTAGAAACCTTATTCCAAAACAAAATAAAAACTCATGTGGAAACAAAAAAATATAGAAAAAGAAGCAAAGAAGGAAAAGCCTCTTTTGGGTGCTGAATAAATACCCCCAACCCCCTCCACCCCATAAAAAAAGAGGAACCAGCCCCCCTCTCCCCCGGTCCTCACTACAGTACCCTTTTTCGGTGGGCGTGCAGCCTCCTGCAGCGTGCGGCGTGCGCGTGCGAGCGAGAGAGAGAGAGAAAAAAAAAGGGGGCGCCTTCCGTTGCATGTGAGCGGAGCGGCGGAAGAGCGGAGCAGAGCAGCGGAGCGCGGCGCGGGGCCATGTCGATCGCGCTGAAGAGCGGGCCCGGGCTGGCCGGCGGCGGCGGGGGCGCCCGGTTCGGCCGCGCCGCACGCTGCGGCGCCTACGCCTCGCCGCCGGCCTCGGGCGGGCGCGGCGGCTCGTCGGGGGGGCGGGACAGCGACAGCCCGGCCGCGGCGGCGCAGTGGGAGTGGGACGGCGAGGAGGTCGAGGGCGGCGACGGCGAGGTGCAGAGCAACTACAAGGGGCCCTTCGACACCATGGACGCGCTCAACGAGGCCCTGCCCTTCAGGTGAGCGCCCCCCTCCCCCGCTTCCCCGCTTCCCCCCTCCCCCTCCCCCAGCCTCGCCACGGAGCGCGGATCTTGGGCCTCGGTCGGCGCCGGGCGTTTCTCGGCGGCCCCGCCGGGCGATTCGGGGGTAATGTGGGCGGACGCGGCCGTTCTTGGTCCCGCCCCGCGTGTTCCCCGTGCGGAAATGCTGCAGGTTTCCTCGGCCGTCCGGACCGACGCGACGGTTCTTGATCGGTTTTATTAGCCGGGGAATGCGCGTTAGGTTCTCATTAGTTCCCCATCTCTTCTTGGGTGGGCGGTCTTGAAGTGATTTCAGCGAGGTAATTTAGTTCCCGATCCTCGGGCCCGTGCTTCTGTTAGCGAATTTGGGGATTTCCTTGTCGGTCTTGGGGTGAACAGGTGGATAATCTGAGCTCGTTTAGCGTTCTGGGTGGTTCTTGGTGGTGGTGCCTTGGCCCTTTGCAGCCAATGTGGTTGGGGAGAGATTAGGCTCTGACATTGTAGGTGGTGTTCATTACGACCAACGGCGCCGCACCGTTTGTGCTCTTCGGTCCTTGAACTAGTACATAGTTTCACCGGCATTGATGCCTTTAATTGAACTACTAATTTGTGAATGCTGAGTTTCCTTTGACTTGTCAAGTTGGGACAGTTTGAGATGCAAAGGTTTCAGTGAATAGACTGGATGTTTTGTGTGTAGTAGTGGTTTGGTGCTTATTGCTTTGGATACCTTTTGTGTATGCTTTGGTGATACTTGTCTTAGGAGTGCTGACACTGCTTTTATCTAATTATAAGTTCTTGGTGTCTTCCTTTTAATCTTAGAATGGCACAGTCATATGTGTTTGTCCAAACTCTACAGAAAGATTGAATCTCCAGTTCTTCATGGTTCATGGCTGTTCATTGTGTATTTAATTGGCTGTAGCATATAAGTGGCAGTACTGCTGAAGTTGAATAGTGTTACCAGGTTCTGTGTGGTAGGCTGGACTGGTTAGTGACACTGCCTAGTGTTATGTTCTGTCCCATTAGTAGTTTGCTGGAAAGCTGTGGTAATTATGCTTATGTGACGTGACATCATACACATCGTGCTCTTGCGGAATTACGATTGTTTTGTGTCGTCAAAATGGATGCTCCCTTTAGTAATGAAATTTGTTCTGTTAGTAAGACAATCCTGTCCATGCATTCAACTTGCCAAAAGTAATGCACCATCCATTCTGCATGTTTATTCATAAAACCACTACGTCAATTAGATGAAAAGGTCAATAATATTGGTTTTCGGAAACCCCGCAGCATTAGTTATTGATACTTACAAATGGTAGACACAGCTCTCTGATACAGTGATGTCGGTGGTTGCTATACTTTCAATTAACCATCTGAATATGAATCATTCCTCTGTTTGTGTATACATAAACCTGAATGCAGTCATTTATCTTACCAGGATGTTTATCATATTTTTACTCTTAAATTTATGAGAGCAAAAAATGGGCGCGCTAACTTTTCACATGTAATCTAGGGACCAGCCTTAGTTTCTCTTTAATTTTCTACAGTACTAAGATCTTGGTACGCTTTTTTACTAGTTTAATGGTACTTGTTGGCTCTTGCCATCAGCAAATGTGCGTAGATGCTGTAGGATCAAGGTGGTGATCAAGTCATGTGCAAACAGGGCGCAATTCGATGTATCTTAACACAGTAACGCGATCATTAAACATATAGCACGATCTTCTTTCACATGCTTTTGTCAGGTAGCTCATTGTATATGTTAAATATTTGTGGAACTGTGTCATTAAAATACTCAGTGATTTGTCTATGTAGTTGATCTGGCAACTTAATTTTGTCTTTTTGTTACCCGTGAGCAGCCTGGAGATTGTTCTTGTCTATAAATTCTTGCACTTATCAGATAATATCTTAGTCGAGAGACTTTATGCTTCATGATATTTACAGATCTTCCACTTTGCTGAGCAATCTTCTTCTGTATGGCAGGAAAGGGGTATCCAAGTTCTACAATGGCAAGTCCGGATCTTTCGCAAAGCCTCCAGTTGCTGTGATCCCATCTCCCCCACCGGTGAAGGGCCTTCCGAAGCCAGAAACCCCATCCCCCAGGAAGCGCAAAGGTCTTCTCCCGTTCAGTTTCAAGTGGGGCAAAGCACAGAGCAAAGAGGTGTACCCTGAAGATGATGTAGCGGACAGCCCCACGACTTGCAGGAGGATGACATTGTCTCCGGCCGCCACAAGCAGCTCAGGTAGCAACAGCGGCAGCGATGATGAAGCTCAGAAGCTGCCTTCCCGGCGCTCGCACAGGAAGCCTGGCAACGCCATGGGTGCCTATGCTTCCCCACCTGCTCCTCGTCCACCGAAGCTGCTGTTCCCGGCCCACACGAGATCGCAGTCGATGCTTGAGCTGCAGGACGTGTCGGAGTCGACCGCCATGGTCTCCCCCAGGGACAAGCGCCGGAAGAACTAGCGAAGGCACCGGGCCACCTGGGCGTCGCTCTGTCAGTCCTCCTCCAGCCACTGGCGTCCATTTTAGACTGCGGAATCCAGTGGGCGACGAATGGTGCCCTGATGCTCGCGGTGCGCGGGCGATGATGCTTTTTGGCGAGGTCAAATGGACCCGAATGTTGATAGAGATCTGGAAGCGTTCTCTTTCCTTTTTTCTATAGCTGTTGCTGGACACATACAAATGAACATCTGAGAAACTGGTGCCGAGTAGCAGTCCTCAGCGGGCTCTCATGTATTGCTTGCTGTCTTGAGCTGTAAATGCTGGATTTGTGCTCTTGTGGACTGACTATTACTAATTGCCCTCACTCGCTGTTACCCTCTCCGTCCTTGAATCTATATGTGTGGCACTGTCGTTTTTCGTTTTCGTTGCTGGCCTCTGCTGCATACAAACTTTGTTTGAGCTGGCGGAAATGCCGAAAAGAAGACGACATGAAGTTGAGAAGATGAAGCTGAATCAAGGGCAAAGGACTGGCTGAAATGGTTTCACAGGACTGGCTGGAACTGAATTTTCAGTTCAGGCTCATCAATTCCATTTGGCCCAGGCAGGCTCTACAGAAACCTCAGGTGCTTCCTATTTGGGCTAAACAGTGTGCTCCGCTAACGTCATTTTCAAAAGAAAATTCCTTGGTTGATCAACAACATTCCACTGCTCCTTGGTTGTCGCTGGCATTAGCTCGGTAAGAGCTTGATTTCTTCAGCATTGGCATGAACAGTTGGATCTGCTTTGAATAGTTTCTCAGATTTGGACATTGATATGCCCTGCATTTCTGGTGTTGGTACCCAGAATTGTGTTTATAAGTGGTGGTACATTTTAGCTTTATGGAAGTTATTTGGCCTTCAGAAACCAGGTTGTGCGTAAACTGACGGCAGATCATGGAAGCTTGTTATTTGCAGCTTGCCATTAGTTGCAGTTGAACGATGAGTTTATACAGAAATAAAGTTGTTTGTCCGAACGGTATTTGCTTCTCAGGGAGGATGCTGGTTGGTGTCAAATGGATCTGATAATTTTGGAAGTTTAGTGGTACCTGTGTGCAGTTAGGTAGAAGTACCCTTCATTAGGTAATAATTCCTTTTGGGAAATATTGTGGCATATTGTGTATGTCTAGTATTGGATTTATATGTTCTTCATATCAAATCACATCAAAAGTAACTTAATAAGTGCATATTATCTTTGGTATATTGATCCCTTTTAAGTTAAACGTACAAAACCATGTTCACAACAAGCAATACTCATATTTACACCAGGATCATTCATTTGTTTTCACTTAGCATCCAGCTCAAGAGGGGTCAGTTAAATTGTTGATCGTCTGCGTTACTTGCTTTAACTACTTCAAGACCAACGCAGAAGGCCAAACTTTTGTGGCACTTGTGTAATTCTCATTTCTATAGATACTAGTTTAATGCCCGTGCGTTGCCACGGGAAGCAAAGCCGTGAATGTCAAAGTGTCAAACGGTTTTTTTCTCATATAGCATCGCTCTATTTCTACTCAAATGCTTGGTTCACGTTTGTCATGCTTCATTCAATGATTTTAACCCGTTCTGTAGTATTTGTAGAAGCTTTGCCTGATATAAAATAATTTGAATTTCCTTTGCACATGTTAATACAACTGAATTAAAGGGCAAAGAAGGTAACTTCCTCGAGAATCCATCAATTAGACATCACTGGATGTAACTTCACTGAGAATGTATCCTTTGTGCATATTAATATTTTGAATGTAACTTCACTGAGAATGCATCTAATAAACCATCACTTCCTTACCATAAACCAACCAAATCATAGAAATAAACATGGAATAGTTGCCATAAACAAGCACCAACTTGATAAACAACGATGTGAAGAGCACAACTTTACCACCAGAATCAACCATGAATTATGCTTGATCCATGCCCGGAGGTCTTGACCAGCAGCGACTTAGCGCAGAAGCAGGCAGCCTCTCCTTAGTGTTGCTAGGCTGCGTCATCGCCCAACCAGTCATGATATTGTCTAGATCGTCCATTTCATGAATCATTAGTTCAAGGGGAAAAAATTAAGAACTAACATCCAACGACTAATAAGACACAGAAGGGCCAGCCACCAATTGGACTTTGCATCATCAGATATAAGCTGATAGCTCCCCATCTTCTTCTTCAAAACTCAGTTTTAGTACTAATAAAAAATATATTGATCAAAAATGTATTCCTGGCTCTACTTGAAGAAAAGAATATACAGATGTTTCCAACTCAAATAGAGCATGTGATTTGTTTAGGGAAAAGGCAGGGGTACACATCTTCTATGTTATTGGAATATTCTAACATATTCCTAACTATATGATATGTTTTTGAAGGGAAAATTAATTAAAAAGACATTTCGTTCTCCTGCTATGCACAACAGATTTCCAACCTAGTAGAGAGAAGTATGTGGAGTACATAACTTTTGAGAGAACTTAAATATTATTTAAGCTGCAATATACATGAAGAACCCATCTTCTTCTTCAAAACTCAGTTTTAGTACTAATAAAAAATATATTGATCAAAAATGTATTCCTGGCTCTACTTGAAGAAAAGAATATACAGATGTTTCCAACTCAAATAGAGCATGTGATTTGTTTAGGGAAAAGGCAGGGGTACACATCTTCTATGTTATTGGAATATTCTAACATATTCCTAACTATATGATATGTTTTTGAAGGGAAAATTAATTAAAAAGACATTTCGTTCTCCTGCTATGCACAACAGATTTCCAACCTAGTAGAGAGAAGTATGTGAAGTACATAACTTTTGAGAGAACTTAAATATTATTTAAGCTGCAATATACATGAAGAATGGAAATTTGGGGCATACTACACAGAGGAAGAGGCATATACTTTATCAAAACCATGTAGTATGTATATACTTTTGTCCTAAAAGGAGTGTGATTTAGGTTTTCATGTACCAAACCAATCTGCGTGACATTCAGTAAAATCTGCAAACACCATGAAAAATGAAAAATCATACTCGTCAAGACGCAGCTCGCCTGCAGCCATCATGGTCCTAATATTCCAGAATTAAGATTACCTTTGAGGTTTCTTCCCTTGCGCAGCTAATTCCCTCCCTATAGGGCATTGTTGTGATATAAATATAGATGTATATACAACCCTAACTTGATCTAAATAAACAAACAAAGTTGATGGAAACTTTAGGATAAAAGCATACATCACATGGATGAGAGGACAAGGACTCAGAGCTAGACATGTTGGATGTACTATGTTCTGCTAGCTCCATAAATACAGATGGGATTTCCTATCGTGATGGCTATCTTTTGAAAGTAATGTAATCTGGTAAGTAAGCTAAATTATTACCTGGACGCCAAAACATACGACGTCATCGCTACCTCCAAATATGATGCAATTATTCAATATCCATCCGTCCAATTAAAAATATATTCAGTTCGAGGCATCAAATGAAGTCTTGCTGAAATCATTTAAACTGCAGAGCACAGGTAACGATGGTCTCTAACTGCCACCACTCTGGCTTCATCCTCCCTCGATTGAAGAAATGACCTGGAAAGAAAACAACACACTGGTTTCACATCGCTTGCGAAAACACAGCAGGGTACTCGAGGACAGTACACATAACTGCAGACTAACCCATAGGAAGGAAAAATTAGACTCAAGAACGGAACATCCTCCCTCGATCAGCTGAACGAAGGTATCCTCATTGCTGAGGCGGGCAATGAACTGAGAGCACACACTAAACAATCAGAATTGCACAGACATTGCAAAAGGCAGCAACTATAATCAGGAGTCGAAGTGGGAGCCGTCGGCCGGCATCGCGTGGACGGAGGTGCGGCTTGGGTGAGGAGGAGGAGGAGGGAACCGGGGAGGATACGTCGCAACCACGACCGCACACCTACTGATCACCGGTGGGAGACATGGATTGGCCACGCGAGGCATGCCGCGGCGAATTGAGAATAGTGGTCGAATCTGGGCGGGAGCGGAGGGCTGGTTGGGTTCAGGTGACGGCGGCCGGCGAGACGATGTGTCGTCCATGGCACGCGGAGGCGACGGGAAGAGTGAGGAGATTTCTCTCTGGAGGGAGGGGAATGGCGACGAGGTCGTCTGGGGAGATTGGAACGTGGGACGTGCGTTAGTGGGGTCGTGGCTATTTCTGTTTTCCCTTTTATTTCGCCGGCTCCTATTTCTCTCGATGTTTTTCCTTACGTGAACCGGCTGTTTGTTTTGCGGTTAGATCGTGCGATGGGAATTTTATTGCGGGGGTGTATGTACGAGGGGAGGATGGTCGAACCATCACGACGAGGGCAGATTCTCCTTTAATAGTAGAGAAATATATTCTGCAATGAAACTTCTAAAGATTAACAAAAAGTCCAGCTAGTTCTCAATCTAGACCAGAACAAACAAGCAAAGTAATGTACAGAGCCAGAGACATAAACCTACAAGAGAAATCATGCAACTACTCCACGACGCATTCCTTGGGGAGCCCCGACCACCTGTACCGCTGGACGTCCTTGCAGTAGTCGTAGATCATGTGCGCGTCGCGCGCCCGCCGCAGCGCCGCCGCGTCGAGGCCCCGGTCGAACCACGTCGACCCCGGCGGCTCGTCGCCGCACCACGCCACCCCCGGCGGCGGCCGGCACCAGGACACGCGGAGGTTGCGGTAGTGGGCGAAGAATGGCGCCTCCGACCAGTCCGTCTTGACGCGCCCCCCCTGCGTCGCCCAGTCGTCGGCGTTCCAGAGGCTCCCGTGCAGCCGCATCTTCTGCCACGTCGGGAACGGCACCCCGTGCTCCTCCTTGTTCCTGAAGCTCCGGATCGGCACGCCGTCCACCAGGATCGTGATGCGCTTGGGGTTCCAGTCGATGGAGTAGGTGTGGAAGCCGGCGGCGGGGTCGAACCAGAGGCGGAACTGCTCCTCGCGGTTGCCCACGCCGTTGGCGAAGATGTTGGTGTGGAGCGTGTAGGGCTCGCCGGTGACGTTGCCCAGGAACTCCAGGTCCACCTCGTCGTGGTAATCCCACGGCACGTCCTCCGGCATCAGCTGCACGCGCCGATCACATTCTTAATATTTCGCCGCCAATGGATAAACGCGGGGCACGGTGACCGCGCCCTGACATGGCGTATTGGCGTGGCGGCGGACGGAGATCGATCGACGGACTTACGTAGAGCGTGGTGACCGTGCCGGCGGAGTTGTCGGGGACGAGCATGAGGTCGACGTCGAAGCGGGCGTAGAGGTACGCCTCCTTGGAGTGGAACCCCGAGCCGTGGGTCTGGTCGAGGCAGAGCGCGAGGATCTCGTCGTCGCCGGCGTCGTCCATGTAGAAGAAGCTGTGGTCGTCGCCCCACACGATCTCGATGTCGTCGTACATGTACGCCATGGCCATCTGATCCACGACCACCACCACCAACATGGCCACCAACACCATGGAATGCCAACAAGAAGAAGACGGCAACGACGACGCCATGGCTGGCTAACTAATTGACACGATCTCTCCCTTCCTTCCTTCTTCTTCTACCTCCTCCCGTGCCCTCCATACGATCAAGATTTGAGTTTATAACGCGCATGCGGAAGATGTAGAGATGATGAAACGGGGAAGGGGTCGATTAATTGGAGGAACGTGCCATGTTCTTGAGAATGTTTCTGCCAGGGGCATGGCATGTTAGGATCCATGGAATGTTAGGCTGGCTCGCTCATTTGCAATATTTGGGGCTTGTTATTGGATGATAACACGGCCTCGTGCATACTTACCAGGGAGCTTCATTATTTCCATGGCCTCCCGCTGGCCTCGCTACCTACCTAACCTACCTTCATGCCACCTGCGTAACCTACCTTCCAATGCGCCATGCTGCCCATGCACAGATGCACGAGCGGGGGGGTTGCTTGGTCAACTAAAAATGCGCTCTTATTTTTCTTTCCATCGCCCAGCACGACGCAACGTTCAGTCAAAATCAAACGGCAGTGTAGCAGTGTTGACCCGACCAGGCCCGATCGAACGGCAAGCAATGGCGCGAAATCGAGGGACGCTCGGGAGGGAGGGTCGCCCAGCCACCTTATAGGTTAGGATACGGTGTGCCACTCGATCGCGCTAGGCAGGCTGACTGTGTCGTCGCATCACCAGACAGAGGGAGGTGCTGCAGAAGACATTGTCATTGACATCAACATCGAGCAGGGGGGCGGATCGGCCGGCTTCAGCGCCAGCGCCTCTCTCAGACAGTACCATGCTCATCCTCCATGAAGATGACAAGGACGGCCAGCTGCTGGACAAGCAAAAGAAGTGGATAAAAGATATGCATGGGTGACTTATGTTGTCGGCGTCGACGCTGGCGTACCAACCAGTGATGACTCTCCCGGGCGGATTCTGGCAGGGCCGGCCCTAACATTACGAAGGTACTAGTGCGATTGAGGCACAATGGACGTTAACAGAGTAACATATATACTGTTAACAATATATATCGTATATCATAAAAAATACAAAGGCATAGATGTAAAATAATAATAATTTTAGTTGGCAAATAAAGTCTCAATACATCGTCGGTATGTAATTATATGATGCAAATAATGATTATAATGTACTCAACTATAACTATTGAATACATACAATGTGGTGAAGTGCGGGGGGGGGGGGGGGGGGGGGGGGGGGGGGGGGGGGGGGGGCATATGCCCCCATCCATGTTGGTTTTTTGTTCTATAAATCATTTTTTAAATTTAAGATGGGCCCTAGGCCGCCGCACTTTTTGCCATGGCCTAGGCCGGTTTTGGACGCAAAGAGACCCGGTGATGGGCTACAAGTACCCGGATAGTTATGCCTTCCTCACCTCATTATTCATCATGGGGCTGGTATGCAGCGAAAGGTTTTATGAGACACATGCCAAGATGACAGCGCTGATACTAACCACCCTCGTCGACTTCGCCTGTCTCGTTTGCACCTTCATTTACGGCAGCAACGCGCATTACTCAAGCAGCGCTTTCTTAAACCTCCTTGGCCCAGTCATCATCTACGTCTTTGTCTTCCTTACAGTCTACATAGGAATGTATGTACATCTATATATGCATCAATTAATTTAACTTTGAACATGTTAGTTTCTATATGATATGTAAGCAGGGGGATGGGTTTTTTATTGTTAGAATTATTGAAGTTTCTAGTATGTGCTTTCAAAAATAATCTTTACTGCGACTTTCTAAATTTGAAACTTTTGAAATTTCATGCTTTCACGTTTTAACTTTCAAAAATTAACTTTTAGAATTTCAAACTTTCAACTTTTTGAAAGAAAATCTAAACTTTCAAGCTTTCAAGATCCACAAAAGGAAAGAACAAAAAAAAATAAGATGAAAAAGGAAAAGAATGCCGTTGGTAGGGCCCCTCCGCACTGCGTGCAGTGCCTCCCTGCGCAAAAATGTGATGCCCCCCGCTTGGTGGGCTCTCCGCATTGCCAACGCTCGCGCGGAGGATGTTCGATCGAGGCTGCAACTCGAGGAGAGGGAGGGAATTTGCCTTTTCAATTCATATATTGCACTAGATAGACTGTGATAGAGGGTAAATTGGATGTGCATGGAGTCATTCCCTTTGAAACCCGTTGTGCTACATCTATTATTAAAAATAAATACATCACACATATGATGAATTAGGCCCGCAAAAGATCTACTCCCTCTGTAAAGAAATATAAGAGCGTTTAGAACATTACTTTAGTATTCTAAACACTCTTATATTTCTTTACAGAGGGAGTATTAACCACTACTTCGAATGTTGCGGGTGCTTTGCCTATCGGCGCCCTAGCTGCGGGCCATCCTAGTTATGGGCACTACCCAAGATGATTTTATGGTGGCTTCGGGGTATTTCCAAGTCAATTTTCTCATTTTCCTCTATTTTATTCTTTTCTAAAAATATTTTTTTTTTGAAAATAGCCAACATAATTTTAAGGAATGTGTGAACACTTTTAGAAATCGCATGAACATTTTTTTAAAGTCACATTAATCCTTTTAAAAAAAAATGTGAACACATGTTGAAATTATATGAAGATTTTTAAAAATGTGCGATTATTTTTAAGATTACACGAACATTAAAAAAAGGCATGAAAAAAATGTTCAGGTATTTTTTAAATCTCCAAGCCTTTAACCTAAGTTCGGGTACTTTTTTTAAGCTGGTGTGATTTAAAAAATGGTCATGTGTTTTTTAAAAATCATATATTTTTTATAAAAAACATGTGTTTTTTAAAAAGGATTATGCAAATTATGTAAACTTAATAGGAACTAAAAAAAGGAAAAACAAAGCAAAACGTGATAAGAAAATACAAACAAATAAGTTAGACACAATGAGGATTAGATATGGATTACTACCTCTACCAATTGTAATCTGTGTCAAATTTTGACCATAAATTTAACTTATGAAATGTTTATGCATTTCACAAAAAATTATATCATTAAAAACTATGTTCAAATACGAATACAACAATATAACTTTTGTTGACATGCACTAACATTTTATTAGTTAAATATTTGATCAAAATTTGGCACAAATTATAATGGGGACTGATAAACCAAGACGAAGGTAGTGCCACATAAGGGTTCCGAGGAATCACTCACATGAGCATGTCAGCCTGCCCCATTTCGAGGCTACGGCCGGTTTGCATTTGAGTTTTCTACCATATCGTTCTGAAAGTGCATTTAATGTCCCCTTAGAGATTTTGGAGTATTGAAGACAAATAGCTTAAGGAACTAATGTGTTTGTAAGTGTACACATGAGTTATAGTCTCTGAAAGAAATGTATTTCTTAAGTGAGGAACTATATAGGAGTATAGATATAGATATTGAAACCCACGTGGAATGCGAGAAATCCACTCCGCCACACACGTCCGTTCAGGAGCAGGACGCCGGCCAAACTCCTCCTTCCACCATTTTGTCCACTCTTTCGGCGGCATCCGACGAGCAGGAAGAGCAGTTCTCCGGCATAAAAGCCGTTTGGGTGGCCCGCTGAGCCCGGTAGTTACGAGCGAGGCTGCTCGCTGCTCCACCTACCTCGCCTAGCCCGTCGAAGGCAGTTGCCGCACTAAACCAGTGCGTGGTTCCGCAGCTGGCCGCTCCAATACAGCTCGAGGAAGAGTGCCGACTTGCTCCACGCCGACTTGTCGGGGAGCACGGCGGCACGGGTATCGTCGCTGCACTCGACGTCACCGCGTCATACAGCGCCTCCCGTGTCTGCGCCTGCGCCATCCGCCGTTGACGCGCGCGTAGCTGCGCCATGCAGGCAGAGAAAGAAGCCGTCACGGATGTCGACGAGGTGACGCGGCTACGCGGATGTTGACGAGGTACGGCCAACACGTCCCCGCCCGTCACCATCATCAAGGAGAAGTAGAACATGGGAGACCGCCGCCGATTGTATCCCATGAAGGCCACCGCCGAGGCGACGCCGACGAATACAGCCGGTGTCTTGCATGATTCTTCTTCAGCCGGTTGCTCGAGGAGAACAAAGAGATCAGGCGGCGACCATTTAGACTAGGTATATTAATTCTACCAGGCTGGTTGTAATGGGAGTATCATAAGTAGTAGTATCATGCATGCCAACTAGTTGGCAAATTTGATGAGGTGGCCTAGAATTAAATGAAGAAAGAGAGGGTTGAGTATCATATTATGATACCGTATGGAATTAAGTTACTTCCACTGTGATTAGTCTTAGACTGGTTGTAATGGGGAGTATCATATACTAGTATCATGCATGTGATACTAGTGTATGATACTACATCCGCAATGCATGATATCATATGTTGCTATCATATAAGACTACATTTATTGCCATGCGTGAGACAAAGTAGCACATCATTTTATATGATCTAGTATCATGCATGTGATACTAGTGTATGATACTACATCCGCAATGCATGATATCATATGTTGCTATCATATAAGACTACATTTATTGCCATGCGTGAGACAAAGTAGCACATCATTTTATATGATCTAGTATCATGCATGTGATACTAGTGTATGATACTACATCCGCAATGCATGATATCATATGTTGCTATCATATAAGACTACATTTATTGCCATGCGTGAGACAAAGTAGCACATCATTTTATATGATCTAGTATCATGCATGTGATACTAGTGTATGATACTACATCCGCAATGCATGATATCATATGTTGCTATCATATAAGACTACATTTATTGCCATGCGTGAGACAAAGTAGCACATCATTTTATATGATACGGTATCATGATAAGATACTCAAGCCTCTCTTTTCTCATTTAATACTATGACACCTCATTAAAATTGCTTAGTTGGTATGTATGATACTACCTATGATACTCCCATTACGAGGCCTTGTTCGGTTCAACCTCCCCCCAAGGGGTTTGGAGAGGAATGGAGGGGAATTTGGCCTGTACATGATTTAATTCCCCACAATCTCTGTTAATCCCCGTTAAAACCCCTTGAACCGCACATGTCATTGTTATCACATAGTCATAATGCAATTGTTATGCATTTTAATGTAAGCCCCCGTTAATCTAGTGCCAGTGTTGATTTGATGTGATGGCACTTCTTAGATAATGGCACTTTTTCATATTGTCACTGTAATGACATTGATAACATATGAGATGCTGGCTGCTGTTAACCATATGCCGCTGCAAAAAAATGACACTGCTTAAATAACCCTGTTACATATTTGTGCAAACAGAGTTGTCTATCTCCATATGGTGTCTATTTGTGCAAACAGAAGCACAGACCTCAATTTTAGTGGAACCTGCTGTCAGCTGACCTCACAGTGCTCCAGGTATTCCTACATTCTTAACTACTCAATTTTAGTAGGTAGAATGACCAACGCAAGATGAAATAAGCTTATTGGTACGTTGACTGATGAGGAGCCATAATTAAGCTGGAGGCGTCTCTTATTTTCTTTCGAATGGGCAATAAGCTGGAGAGCTGGAGAGTGTCTCTAATGGGCTGCCTCTAGTGTTAAGGCTCTCTAGTACGAAACACGGGCAACCGACTGGGCCGATACAAAAGCCTATCCATCTTAAAGCTCATTTTTTTTTTGTTTTTTGCGAGGAGAAGGCCATATTTCTTGAAGAGGGGCGGTCCTAGAAAAAACCCTCCTTCCTCCTCGCTTCCACTTATACTGCAGCTCGCTGGACTCTCCCGCTTCCGTCGCCCCCCAATTCCCCCCGCTTCCCATCTTCATCACTCGTACAGAAAACCCCCACTCACCTTCTTCGCACTCGTACAGAAAATGCCTGCTCCTCTTCTTCCACTCCTACAGAAAACCCTAGCCCTTCTTCTTCCCCACTCGCACTGCCACTAGGCTCGTCTCTGGATACTCTGCTCAAACCCGTGAGCTCGGCGCGACGCCCGCAAGGAAAATGGAGTTGGTTGGCCCCAGCGCCAAGAAGATGAGGCTCCCGCCAGCGGCGACGCTAGTTGTAGATCCCGCACCCGACAGCGCGGGGAGAAGCGGCGAGCCCGCCCCCCACCCAGATCTGAGGAACATGTAGAATCTCTGATGGACCACACCAGTGATCTCCCGGATGACATCCTTGGGGAGATCATCTCGCTTCTCCCCACCAAGGATTGCTGCCGCACACAAGTCCTCTCAACTCGGTGGCGCCCTCTATGGCGCACCGCGCCCCTCAATCTCGATTGTCGTCAGATATCTGTTCTTCCTGAATTTGATCTCCTTAGAGCCATCGTCTCCTCTCACCAGCAGGGCCCCGTTCAACGCCTCTGCATCTCGACATGCTACCTTCTATCCATACCCTGCACGGTGGAGGCTTGGCTGACATCCCCTGAATTCGAGAAACTCCAGCAGTTTGAGTTCTACCATTACCACGAAATTTTCATACCACGAACCGAACACCAAGAATTTGTGCCCACACCACCGTTGTCCATTGATACGTCTCCGTCATATCTACTTTTCCAAACACTTTTGCCCTTGTTTTGGACTCTATCTTGTATGATTTGAATGGAACTAACCCGGACTGACGCTGTTTTCAGCAGAATTACCACGGTGTTGTTTTATGTGCAGAAAACAAATATTCTCGGAATGACCTGAAACTCCACGGGAGGTCTTAGAAAAAACAATAAAAAAATCCTCACCAAATATGAAGACCAGGGGGCCCACACCCTTTCCACGAGGGTGGAGGGCGCGCCCCCCCTAGGGCGCGCCCCCTACCTCGTGGGCCCCCTGTTGACCCTCCGACGCCAACTCCAACTCTATATATTTGCTTTCGGAGAAAAAAAATCAGAGAGAAGAAATCATCGCGTTTTACGATACGGAGCCGACGCCAAGCCCTAAAACCTCTCGGGAGGGCTGATCTGGAGTCCGTTCG
This sequence comes from Triticum urartu, assembly GCF_003073215.2. Taxonomy (NCBI): domain Eukaryota; kingdom Viridiplantae; phylum Streptophyta; class Magnoliopsida; order Poales; family Poaceae; genus Triticum; species Triticum urartu. Next base: position 531,601,763 of record NC_053027.1, on the reverse strand, counting down.
GGGGTCCGGAGAGGGGGATTCGTCGTCGTCGTCATCATCAACCATCCTCCATCACCAATTTCATGATGCTCACCGCTGTGCGTGAGTAATTCCATCGTAGGCTTGCTGGACGGTGATGGGTTGGATGAGATTCACCATGTAATCGAGTTAGTTTTGTTAGGGTTTGATCCCTAGTATCCACTATGTTCTGAGATTGATGTTGCTATGACTTGCTATGCTTAATGCTTGTCACTAGGGCCCGAGTGCCATGATTTCAGATCTGAACCTATTATGTTTTCATGAATATATGTGAGTTCAAGATCCTATCTTGCAAGTCTATAGTCACCCACTATGTGTTATGATCCGGCAACCCCGAAGTGACAATAATCGGGACCACTCCCGGTGATGACCATAGTTTGAGGAGTTCATGTATTCACTATGTGCTAATGCTTTGTTCCGGTTCTCTATTAAAAGGAGGCCTTAATATCCCTTAGTTTCCAATAGGACCCCGCTGCCACGGGAGGGTAGGACAAAAGATGTCATGCAAGTTCTTTTCCATAAGCACGTATGACTATATATGGAATACATGCCTACATTACATTGATGAATCGGAGCTAGCTCTGTGTCACCCTATGTTATGACTGTTACATGATGAACCGCATCCGGCATAATTATCCATCACTGATCCGGTGCCTGCAAGTTTTCCATATACTGGTTTACGCTTATTTATTTTTCCGCTGCTACTGTTACAATCACTACAAAATACCAAAAACATTACTTTTGCTGTCTTTACTTTTGTTGCCGTTACCACCACTATCATATTACTTTGCTACTAAACACTTTGCTGCAGATACTAAGTTTCCAGGTGTGGTTGAATTGACAACTCAGCTGCTAATACTTGAGAATATTCTTTGGCTCCCCTTGTGTCGAATCAATAAATTTGGGTTAAATACTCTACCCTCGAAAACTGTTGCGATCCCCTATACTTGTGGGTTATCAAGACCTTTTTCTGGCGCCGTTGCCGGGGAGCATAGCTCTATTCTTTGAGTCACTTGGGATTTATATCTGCTGGACACTATGAAGAACTTGAGAGATCCAAAAACCAAGATCTATCCCTCAACTACGAGGGGAGGTAAGGAACTGCCATCTAGCTCTGCACTTGATTCACCTTCTGTTATGAGTAAGTTAGCGACACCTACACCTGCTTCTGCTATTCGTTCTGATATGTCGCATATTATTGATGATGCCACTTCTACTATGCATGATACTTATGATGAAACTGCTTCTATGCCTGATACTACTGTGCCCCTTAGTGAATTTCTTGAAGAACAAATTGCTAGGGCTAGAGAAAGAGAAATTGATGAAACTGAATACGATGATGATAGTGATGATGAGAATATGCCTGTTATTCCTGAAGGTTATCTTTTTGATAAAGATGCTTCTTTAGCTATTTTAGCTTGCAGAGATAGATATGAGCTTAAAAGGTTATTAATTAAATGGAACAAAGAATCACTTAGAGATACAATGAAACCTGATCCTGCTTTTGCTACTTCACCTATCTGTGTTCCTGATAAGGATTATGAATTCTCTATTGATCCAGATATAATTTCTTTGGTTGAATCTGATCCATTTTATGGCTATGAATCTAAAACTATTGTGGCACATCTAACTAAGTTAAATGATATAGCTGCCCTGTTCACTAATAATGAGAGATCACGTTACCTCTATTTACTCAAAATATTTCCGTTCTCATTAAAGGGTGATGCTAAGATATGGTTTAATTCTCTTGATCCTGGTTGTGTGCATTGTCCCCAGGATATGATTTATTACTTCTCTGCTAAATATTTCACTGCTCATAAGAAACAAGCTGCTTTGAGGGAAATATACAATTTCGTGCAAATTAAAGAAGAGAGTCTCCCACAAGCTTGGGGGAGGCTTCTCAAGTTACTTAATGCTTTGCCTGATCATCCTCTTAAGAAACCTGAAATACTTGATATCTTTTATAATGGACTAACCGATGCTTCCAGAGATTACCTGGATAGTTGTGTTGGTTCTCTTTTCAGGGAAAGAACACCGGATGAAGCTGAAATTCTATTGAATAATATGTTGAAAAATGAAAATAATTGGGCACCTCCTGAGCTAGCTCCCGCTCCAATTAATGATCCTATTCCTAAACCAACTCCGAAGAAGAGAGGTGTTCTATTTCTCAGTCCCGAAGATATGCAAGAGGCAAAGAAATCTATGAAAGAAAAAGGTATTAAAGCTAAAGACGTTAAGAATTTACCTCCTATTGAAGAAATACATGGTCTTAATTCACCACCTGTTGAAGAAACATATGATCTCAATTATTTATTTACTGAAGAACCTCCTGATCCTGATATCCCGACACAGGTAGTAAAGGTAAATTCTCTCTATAGATATGATAAAGCTGAAGTTCCTCTTACTAAAATTGCTAGTCAGTGCTTGGATGAGTTTGATAACTTTATGTTTAAGCAAGACGACTTCAATGCTTATTTTGGTAGACAATTAAAAGAAAATGCTTATATGATTAGACGCTTGGGTGATTATATGGCTAATATTAGAGGTGAACTTAAACTTGTTAGCAAACATGCTTCTATGGTTACCACTCAAGTAGAACAAGTACTTAAAGCTCAAAAAGAATTGCTCCATGAAATGAATAGTAAGAAAAATGATTATGCTGTTAGAGTGGCTACTAGAACTGGTAGAATGACTCAGGAACCTTTGTATCCTGAAGGCCACCCTAAGAGAATCGAGTAAGATTCTCAAATAAATAATATTGATGTTCCTAGTTCTTCTAAAAAGAAGAAAAAGAAAAATGATAGAACTGTGCAAACTTCTAGTGAACCTATTGCTGAGCCACCTGATAATCCAAATGATATCTCTATGTCTGATGCTGAAACACAATCTGGTAATGAACATGAACCTAATGAAAATGTAAATGATGATGTTCATATTAATGCTCAACCTAGTAATGATAATGATGTAGAAATTGAACCTGTTGTTGATCTTGATAACCCACAATCAAAGAATCAACGTTATGATAAAAGAGACTTTGTTGCTAGGAAACATGGGAAAGAAAGAGAACCTTGGGTTCAGAAACCCATGCCTTTTCCTCCGAAACCATCCAAGAAGATTTGAGCGCTTTGCTGAAATGATTAGGCCTATCTTTTTACGTATGCGATTGACTGATGTGCTCAAAACAAATCCTTATGCTAAATATATGAAGGATATCATTACTAATAAAAGAAAGATACTAGAAGCTGAAATTTCCACCATGCTTGCTAATTATACTTTTAAGGGTGGAATATCAAAGAAACTTGGAGATCCCAGAGTACCTACTATACCTTGCTCCATTAAAAGAAATTATATTAAAACTGCTTTATGTGATCTTGGAGCCGGTGTTAGTGTTATGCCTCTCTCTTTATATCGTAGACTTGACTTGAATAAGTTGACACCTACTGAAATATCTTTGCAAATGGCTGATAAATCAACTGCTATACCTGTCGGTATTTGTGAGGACGTGCCTGTTGTGGTTGCAAACATTACTATTTTAACAGACTTTGTTATTCTTGATATTCCCGAGGATGATAGTATGTCTATTATTCTTGGAAGACCTTTTCTTAATACTGCAGGGGCTGTTATTGATTGCAACAAAGGCAATGTCACTTTTCATGTTAATGGTAATGAGCATACGGTACACTTTCCGAGGAAACAACCTCAAGTTCATAGTATCAACTCCATTGGAAAAATTCCATCGATTATAATCGGAGGTTTTGAATTTCCTCTTCCTACGGTCAAAAAGAAATATGATATACTTATTATAGGGGATGTGCATATCCCCGTTGAGGTAACTTAGTGTTATTCGAAATTTCTCCAGGTTTCATGATTATCAGAATGAGTTTGTTAACAAGACCTGATCAACCTTGTTAGTGGATTCTTTTTTATGAGCATGAGATGGATGAACTAGAAGCACAAACTTCTGTACCCTCTTTATATTTTCTGTAATTTAGTAGAAATAAAGTAAAAATAGTATTTCTCTGTCTGTTTCTGGCTTATCCGTGTAATATAAAAATATCCCGAAAATAAAAGTCCTCAGAATGCCATGCCAATTTAATATGATTTTTCAGGAATATTTGAGGATTTACTGTGCAAAAATTACCACAGGAGGAGCTGCCACCTGGCCACGAGGGTGGTGGGCGCCCCCCCATAGGGCGCGCCCCCTGCCTCGTGGGCCCACGGTGGCCCTCCTCCACTTATCCCAGCACCCATCTTCTTCCTCTATCTCACACAAACCCGAAAAACCAACTCAAGCGCGAGTTCCAGCCACTTTTGCTGTGATTTTTGATCTCCTTGCTCAAAAGCACTTCTCGCAAAATTGCTTGGGGAGATTGTTCCTTGGTATGTGACTCCTCCATTGGTCCAATTAGTTTTTGTTCTAGTGCTTTATTCTTTGCAAATTTATGCTGCATAGGTGACCATGTTCTTGAGCTTGCATGTCAAATTTATATGGTTCCAAGTAGTTCTAATGCTTGATATAGGCTCTAGGCACTTGTAGGAATAGTTACTATCAATATTATTGAAGTTGGTTCACTTTTGTTTGAAGTTACTAAAAATTTCAGAATTTTTTTTAGAGAAAAACAATATGTTTAGGAAGATGTTCCAAGGTGGTCCCTCTAAGAAGCAAGGACCCAGGATTGCTATGCGCGATGCTGACGAGGATCCACCAAGAGACGCTCCGGTACGGCCTTGCGAGTGGCCGTCAGAAAATTTTATGGACCGTGCGGGACTTAAAGAAGAATTCAAAGCATATTTGCACAATGCCGGTCTTGAGGAATTTGAGGCCAACAAATGCCCCCAGTATCATGATCTCACAAGTTCATTTGTGAGGAGGTTTGAGTATTCATCTTCGCGTAATTCTCCTTCAGTCATGTTTGATCTTTATGATAAATCTTATAGAATGGACTTAGAGGATTTCACTCTTGCGTGCAAACTTCCATCATGGGGCAGTATTAGGGATCCCCCTAAATCTGAATTTAGAAACTTTCTTGCTAGTATAACTGTGGGGGAATCCAGAGACATAACGCAGGCTACCATAGGGAGCATTCACTTTCCTGCTATACATTATTTTGCTCTCTTTACTGGTAGATGCATAAATGCTAAGGATGAAGCATGTCACTTGTGTGTCCCTGATCTTAGCATTCTTAGGAGTGCTGTGTTAGGAGACCAATCTTATCATATGGGAGCCATTGTAGCTCGTAGGTTGCATCATAATAGACATAATGGAGATTTCTTTGGAGGAATTTACGCAACCCGCTTAGCTCATTTTCTCGAAATAGACATTCGTGAGGGTGATATGGAGTTGCCTCCTGCATATTTAGATTATAACTCTATGGCTTCGCACCAGTTTGTCGAGAGGCCTGAATCGCCTCTCTTATATCGCTTAATTTTTGATAAATGACGTGTTTTCCGTATTACTCTCCCTGCTCCTGCCTTCTTTGATTCACAGACAAAAGGAAGATATGTTATTACCAGAGAGGAGGCAGAAGAGTACGAGAGGATAGCGGAGGCAGCTCGACTCCACGCTGCAGCTCAGCAGGCGATAACCGCTGCATAACAGTATGATCCCAACTATTCCTCCTCATCACAGTACGACCCCAACAACTATTATTATGGATATCCGCCAGGCCAGCCGTGGCCATAGACCAACTTAGGCCAAAAGCCTAAGCTTGGGGGAGTACGTATTTCTCACTGACATTACATTTATATTCACACACACTCATTGCTAGATGTCAGTGCTCATACTTTTTCACTGTAATATCCATGCTAGTTTATTTTCTTTTTTCTGTTTTCTTCTTGTGTGTTTGTTAAACCTTAAGAAAAACAAAAAAAATTAGTAGTAGTTTATTTATCTACTGTAGTAGTAATAATTAAAAAGAAAACCCAAAAATATTTCCCGTTCTTCTTTTGCTTGTTGGGAGCTTTCCCGTGTAAATAGTTTTCTTTTCTTTTCTTTTCTTTGGGGGTCAGTAGGAGAAGACCATAATTAAATTGTTGAAGTGACTCTTATATGCATTATTGTTGATTTAACCAAGAGCCCATATTGCCTTGTCTTCCCCTGTTTATTGAATGCTCGCAGATTCCAGCTTAGTCCAATGCACGTGCACTCTTATTATTATTCACACCGTCCGGTCGTGCAAGTGAAAGGCAATTATGATGATATATGATGGACTAACTGAGATGAGAAAAGCTGGTATGAACTCGACCTCTTTTATTTTTGTAAATATGATGAGTCCCGCGTTCTTGATTCAGCTTATTATGAATAAACATGTTTGCAATGACAATTAGAGATCATAGTTGCTTGTGCCATGCTTGATTAGCTATGAGTTATAATGATTTACCTTGTGTGCCAACATGCTATTAAGATGGTTATGATGTGGTATGATGGGGTGGTATCCTCCTTTGAATGATTTAAGTGACTTGACTTGGCACATGTTCATGCATGTAGTTGAAACAAATCAACATAGCCTTCACGATATTTATGTTCATGGTGGATTATATCCTACTCATGCTTGCATCCAATGTTTATTAATTGTAATGCATGTACATGGCTGTTGTCGCTCTCTAGTTGGTCGCTTCCCAGTCTTTTGCTAGCCTTCACCTGTACTAAGCGGGAATACTGCTTGTGCATCCAATCCCTTAAACCCCAAAGTTATTCCAGATGAGTCCACTATACCTTCCTATATGCGGTATTTACCTGCCGTTCCAAGTAAATTTGTATGTGCCAAACTCTAAACCTTCAAATAAACATTCTGTTTTGTATGCTCGAATAGCTCATGTATCAACAAAGGCTGTCCTTATCTTCCGTGTTAGGCGGGTTATTCTCAAGAGGAGTGGACTCCGCTCCTCACTCACGAGAAAATGGCTGGTCACCGGGATGCCCAGTCCCATACTTTATGCAAACTAAATCAAAATTAATTGCAAACAAAACTCCCCCTGGGACCTGATGTATGTTGGAGGCACTCGTTGTTTCGAGCAAGCCATGGATTGATGCTTGTTGGTGGAGGGGGAGTATAAACTTTACCATTCTGTTTGGGAACCGCCTATAATGTCTTTAGCATGGAAGATATCGCCATCTCTTAGTTGTTACGTTGACAATGAAAGTATACCGCTCAAAATACATTTTATCTCTATTTCAAAACCGAGCTATGGCACCTCTACAAATCCCTGCTTCCCTCTCCGAAGGGCCTATCCATTTACTTTTATGCTGAGTCATCACCCTCTTATTAAAAAGCACTAGCTGGAGAGCACAGCCGTCATTTGCATTCATCACTATTAATCTATGTTGGGTATGACTATGATTGGATCTCTTTTACCATGAATTACAATGTCTAGTCAGTCCTTGATCTTTAAAGGTGCTCTGCATTTATATTTTGCGGTCTCAGAAAGGGCTAGCGAGATACCATCTTGTTATATCATATTATGATTGTTTTGAGAAAGTGTTGTCATCCGAGATTTATTATTATGACTTGCTAGTTGATTATGCTATTGATATGAGTAATTGTGAGACCTGAGGATTATTGCAAATGTGGTTAGTTATGATCTATGCTGAAAACTTGAATGCTGTCTTGACATAGTTACAACAACAAGAACAAACAGAGTTTGTAAAAGTTTTTCTTTCTTTCAGTCTGTCAACTGAATTGCTTGAGGACAAGCAAGGGTTTAAACTTGGGGGAGTTGATACGTCTCCGTCGTATCTACTTTTCCAAACACTTTTGCCCTTGTTTTGGACTCTATCTTGTATGATTTGAATGGAACTAACCCGGACTGACGCTGTTTTCAGCAGAATTACCATGGTGTTGTTTTATGTGCAGAAAACAAATATTCTCGGAATGACCTGAAACTCCACGGGAGGTCTTAGAAAAAACAATAAAAAATCCTCGCCAAATATGAAGACCAGGGGGCCCACACCCTTTCCACGAGGGTGGGGGGCGCGCCCCCCTACCTTGTGGGCCCCCTGTTGACCCTCCGACGCCAACTCCAACTCTATATATTTTCTTTTGGAGAGAGAAAAATCAGAGAGAAGAAATCATCGCGTTTTACGATACGGAGCCGCCGCCAAGCCCTAAAACCTCTGGGGAGGGCTGATCTGGAGTCCGTTCGGGGCTCCGGAGAGGGGGATTCATCGCCGTCGTCATCATCAACCATCCTCCATCACCAATTTCATGATGCTCACCGCCGTGCGTGAGTAATTCCATCGTAGGCTTGCTGGACGGTGATGGGTTGGATGAGATTCACCATGTAATCGAGTTAGTTTTGTTAGGGTTTGATCCCTAGTATCCACTATGTTCTGAGATTGATGTTGCTATGACTTTGCTATGCTTAATGCTTGTCACTAGGGCCCGAGTGCCATGATTTCAGATCTGAACCTATTATGTTTTCATGAATATATGTGAGTTCTAGATCCTATCTTGCAAGTCTATAGTCACCTACTATGTGCTATGATCCGGCAACCCCGAAGTGACAATAATCGGGACCACTCCCGGCGATGACCATAGTTTGAGGAGTTCATGTATTCACTATGTGCTAATGCTTTGTTCCGGTTCTCTATTAAAAGGAGGCCTTAATATCCCTTAGTTTCCAATAGGACCCCGCTGCCACGGGAGGGTAGGACAAAAGATGTCATGCAAGTTCTTTTCCATAAGCACGTATGACTATATACGGAATACATGCCTACATTATCCATCTCATGGTTTTCCTCCTCTCTCCACACCGCCACCTTCACCCGGTGTCATCTACCAGACGATCTGGTACAAATGCTTTGACTCCCACTGCTAAAAAACCTTTCACTTATGGTGGTTTATCTGTCGGAGGCCTCACTGCACAACATCATTCACTTCAGTTGCCCTGCCCTGGAGCTCTTGCTGATTGTTTTGGGAGTAGAAATCCCTATCAGTTCTCTCCAAATAAAGTCGCCTCACCTTAAAAGCATTGGAATTTGTTTTGGAGGACAATAGCTCATCATCGAAGACGCCCCTTGTAACGCCCTGAGACCGATGTGCCAGGTGTCCTCCGGGTATTCGCTGTTGTTGCCTTGTCATTGCTTGCGTGTCATGCATGTCATATCATGTCATCATGTGCATTTCATTTGCATACATGTTCGTCTCATGCATCTGAGCATTTTCCCCGTTGTCCATTTTGCAATCCGGCGCTCCTATGTCACCCGGTGTCCCTTTCTACCTCTTTTCGTGTGCGGGTGTTAGACGTTTTCGGATTGGACCGAGACTTGTCATGCGGCCTTGGTTTACTACCGGTAGACCGCCTTCAAGTTTCGTGCCATTTGGACTTTGTTTGATACTCCAACGGTTAACCGAGGGATCGAAAAGGCCTCGTGTGTGTTGCAGCCCAACACACCTCCAAAGTGGCCCAAAAACCCACCTAAACCCCCTCCATCATCTCGGTCGTTCGATCACGATCGCGTGGCCGAAAACCGCACCTCATTTGGACTCTCCTAGCTCCCTCTACCTATAAATATGTGGCTCTCCCCGAAAAATCCCGCAGTCAAAACCCTAGCCCCGCTCCTCTCGCGCCGCCGGACATGGCCATCCAGTCGCTGGACATGTCCACCCCGCCGCCACGTCGCTCCGGCCAATCCGGAGGCGACACGTCACCGCCGCCACCGCCCTCATCCAATCGGGGTGCGCCACCTTAGCCGGCCGCCTCCCTCTCCATCGCGCGGCCCGTGCGGGCCCGGTCGCCGCCGCCCGCAGGCGTGTGCCCGCACCCGCTGCCTCGCCTCTCGCTGGCGCGCTCCTCCGCCGCCGCGCCATTGCATGCTCCGCCGCCCAGCGCCACTTCGCCCCGCCGCCCGAGCTGCTGCTCTCGCCGGCGCGCCGCTCGCCGACGCCGGGACCACCGCGCCTCACCGCCTCGGTTGCCGTGCACGCCGCCGGCCGCCGGATCCGACCATCTACACCGCCATCCTCCGCCTTGCCTCGACCGGCGCCGCCCCAAGCACCAACTCCGGCGAGCTCCCCAACGTTCCTCGTTCCGCATGCCGGCCGATCCGGATCCCAGATCTAAAAATCTCTCCTCGGGTTGACTTTTTCTCCCCGAACCCTAATTTTTATGCAATCTTCATCATGCCATAACTCTACGTCCGTAGCTCCGATTCGTGCGTGTAGCATATCAAAATGTTCGTCTCGACGAGTACATCATTTCATCTCATTGCATCATTTTCATTTGAGCTCATCTTGATGTCTGAAATGTCGTTGGAAGAGGGCTATGTGAGGAAAGTTATAGATCTGTTTCAGCAAATGGCCTTTTGTCATTTTTGCCATGATTAATGTGTGCATGCTATGATCCTGATCTCTACATGTGTTTTGTTATATGCCATGCCATCTTTACAGAGGTGCTTGCCATGTATTTTTGTGATCTTTGTGGTGAATAGCACAAGCATGCAAAGTAGCGTAATCGTTGATGCTGATTTCAGGGACTTAGAATTTCACTAAGTCCTTGTCCTGATTTTGTTGTTATGCCATATGTTCATGTTGTTTCCTAGTGATCCGTGCCTCTTTTGAGGATGATCAGTAAGGATGTTTTGTTAATATTGTGGTGCTCTATCCATCCATGTCTTTGTTTGCAATTATGGAGCACCCTAGATTGAGTCAATCGAGCTCTACTTTTGCTATAAAATGTTCCTGGCAGATTGTTAACATGTTTAGCAATTTTGCCGAGGTTGTTGCTATTGATCCGTGCATGCTATGTTGATGTTCTTGCCATGTCTAGCTTCTATGCCATGTCTATTTGATGGATGTATGCTTAGTTTGTCATGCAATGCCTCGTAGTGAGTGCATCGAGCTCGTAAACATGCCTACTTGTTAAGCTGTTTTGCATGCTCCAGTTTTTCACTAAGTCTGGATCTGTTTGTGTTTTTGCTATGTTCACATGCTTGCAATTGTATTCTCTGATCCCTTTTGGCTCAAGGTCACTAAGGGACTTTTATTATATGCTTAGAGTAGCTTCATGCCATGCCATGACTTGCTTTGCCATGATATGTTCCTGTAGCATGTAGTTTTCATGCTCTAAAGATTGCTTCCTGCTGATAAATTCCTACTTGCTGTTAATTTCACTAAGTCTGTAACCAGTAATCTTTTGCACTTTTGCCATGCTTGTTTGAACCTGTTAATGGATGAATTATCCGTAGCTCAGTGTTCATATTTTGTCAAGCATCATGAGTGGATCCCTGCCATGTATTTTGTTACCATGTTTGAGTGCTGTAGCATACTTATCTTGTTGCATTTAGTTGGTCACTCGCTGATTATCGCAGACCGGTGCCATATTTGTTTTGCTTGCCATTTCCAAACCGTGCATCCGATTCTGGTGATCTTTATATCGATTTCAACCGAAATAACCTCCCCTTTCCAGTGGCACTCTTGGATTTCCAAGTTGAGGCCAGGTTCAATCATTCCTTTCCAAATCATGCATATGCATCACATACCGCATCCCGCATATCATGCCATGTTCATGTGTTGGTTGTTTACTATGTTGTGTGCTTCTTTCCGGTGTTGCTTCTTCGGGTTGGTTCCGATTACGTCGCGTTTGTGAGGACCCGTTCGTCTACGTCCGCTTGTCTTCTTCATGGACTCGTTCTTCTTCCTTGCGGGATTTCAGGCAAGATGACCATACCCTCGAAATCACTTCTATCTTTGCTTGCTAGATGCTCGCTCTTTTGCTATGCCTATGCTGCGATACCTACCACTTGCTTATCATGCCTCCCATATTGTTAAGCCAAGCCTCTAACCCACCTTGTCCTAGCAAACCGTTGTTTGGCTATGTTACCGCTTTGCTCAGCCCCTCTTATAGCGTTGTTAGTTGCAGGTGAAGATTAGAGTTGTTCCTTGTTGGAACATGGATACTTTGTTGGGATATCACAATATCTCTTATTTAATTAATGCATCTATATACTTGGTAAAGGGTGGAAGGCTCAGCCTTATGCCTGGTGTTTTGTTCCACTCTTGCCGCCCTAGTTTCCGTCATATCGGTGTTATGTTCCCGGATTTTGCGTTCCTGACACGGTTGGGTTATAATGGGAACCCCTTGACAGTTCGCCTTGAATAAAACTCCTCCAGCAAGGCCCAACCTTGGTTTTACCATTCGCCACCTAGCCTCTTTTTCCCTTGGGTTAGGCCAGCCCAAGGGTCATCTTTATTTTAACCCCCCTCGGGCCAGTGCTTGTCGAAGTGTTGGTCCGAACTAAGTAGACTGCGGGGCCACCCCGGGGAAACTTGAGGGCTGGTTTTACTCGTAGGATGTCTCATCCGGTGTTGCCCTGAGAACGAGATATGTGTAGCTCCTATCGGGATGTCGGTGCATCGGGCGGTCTTGCTGGACTTGTTTTACCATTGTCGAGGATGTCTTGTAACCGGGATGCGGAGTCCGATCGGATTGTCTTGGGAGAAGGAATATCCTTCGTTGACCATGAGAGCTTGTGATGTGCTAAGTTGGAACACCCCTGCAGGGATTTGAACTTTTGAAAGCCGTGCCCGCGGTTATGGGCAGATGGGAATTTGTTAATGTCCGGTTGTAGAAGACTTGAACTTAACTTAATTAAAATGCACCAACCGCGTGTGTAACCGTGATGGTCTCCTCTCGGCGGAATCCAGGAAGTGAACATAGTGTTGGAGTAATGTTTGATGTAGGTTGTTCTAGGATCACTTCTTGATCATAGTTGTTCGACCGTGCTTTTGCCTTCTCTTCTCGCTCTCTTTTGCGAACAGGTTAGCCACCATATATGCTAGTCGCTTGCTGCAGCTCCACATCATACCTTTACCTTACCCATAAGCTTAAATAGTCTTGATCGCGAGGGTGTGAGATTGCTGAGTCCCCATGACTCACAGATACTTCCAAAACTAGTTTGCAGGTGCCGATGAAACCGTACAGGTGACGCAACCAAGCTCAAGGAGGAGCTCGTTGAAGATCGTGTTCGTTATGTTGTTCCGTTTCCAGTTGATCAGTAGTGGAGCCCAGTCGGGACGATCGGGGATCCGTGTAGCATTTGGGGTAGTCTTCTTTTATTTTGGTTCCGTAGTCGGACCTTGAGTGTATCTGGATGATGTATTGCTTTATTCATGTAATTGTGTGAAGTGGTGGATTGTAAGCCAACTATGTATCTCTTTCCCTTATGTATTACATGGGTTGTGTGAAGATTACCTCACTTGCGACATTGCTTTCAATGCGGTTATGCCTCTAAGTCGTGCTTCGACACGTGGGAGATATAGCCGCATCAAGGGCGTTACAAGTTGGTATCAGAGCCTTCCCCGACTTTAGGAGCCTCCTGCTTGATCGAATCGTTGGCGTTGTTGAGTCTAGAAAATTTTTTTTGAGTCATTTAGGATTATTTATATCGGAGAGTAGGGTTCTTTTTACTCCTCAGTCCCTTCGTCGCTCTGGTGAGGCATCCTGACGTAGAGTTTTGACTCTTCTCTTCTCAAATTTCACTAATTTTTTTTAGGATCACGCGGGTATCTTGGAATCGTTCCGATGGTTTTGTGACGAGAACATGTTCTTGGTGCCTCCTGTCATTTAGGGGTTGTGGCAGTGTCCCAGGGAGTTGAGCTCCGAGGTGTTGTCGTCACAATTTTATCGTTGCAGTTCTGGAATACCTGAGTTTAGTTTCGCCGATATCGAAAATCTCTTTTATGCAGTTGTTGGTGAGATAACCTCGACGTCACCCAGTATTGGGGCGGGAGTTCGGGAGTATTGCCATAACTCGTATAACGGATGCTTTTCGAAGGTTGAGGTAAACGATTTCCGAAGGTTTCTCGGTTATGTGTTGAAGGATGGATACAGCTGGATGTAGGATTTGTTAGTTTTGGGTGAGATATTATGCTTCCCCTGTATCCCCAACACCTGATTGCATAACCGGAAAGTTTCGGGAGTTTATAAGTGGGAATTCAAGTAGCTCTTAGGATATCTTTCGACAGATGTATGATATGAAATTGGGGTTCGACGTCTATCGTCCGCCTATTCACGGTTGGTTTTACAGTGGTCTCATTGTGTCTTAAAGAGTCCTTGGCTATGCCGACTCGGGGATGCTTCGTATGTCATGTGCACTGCCTTGTACATGATGGTGCTGTACGATCGAGCCCGTGTAGGCCCCACCATGAAAACTTCGGACGAAATCTCTATCATATGTTTTTTTCCGGCTTATTCTGCAAGCCAATCCTTTGTTTTGTTTTGAGTTGTGGTATTCGAGTTGCTTTGATGTCAAGTGTTGATTCCATACCTTCCCCAAATGGTGTTCTCATACTCCGATGTGAATACCAATCCTTCTTGATCATCAAGATTGTCTTGTCAATCCTTTTCACCGGCGTGTTTCTCTTCAAATGGATCCGATCAATTCAACATTCGCAAGATCAATTATTAGTTCTCCTGAACGGTGTTGGTTTCATCCATCTCCAAGTTGTCTTGGTTTTTCCCACCCTTGTAAACCCCCGAGACCGATGTGCCAGGTGTCCTCCGGGTATTCGCTGGTGTTGCCTTGTCATTGCTTGCATGTCATGCATGTCATATCATGTCATCATGTGCATTTCATTTGCATACATGTTCGTCTCATGCATCCGAACATTTTCCCCGTTGTCAGTTTTTCAATCCGGCGCTCCTATGTCACCCGGTGTCCCTTTCTACCTCTTTTCGTGTGCGGGTGTTAAACGTTTTCGGTTTGGACCGAGACTTGTCATGCGGCCTTGGTTTACTACCGGTAGACCGCCTGTCAAGTTTCGTGCCATTTGGACTTTGTTTGATACTCCAACGGTTAACCGAGGGACCGAAAAGGCCTCGTGTGTGTTGCAGCCCAACACCCCTCCAAAGTGGCCCAAAAACCCACCTAAACCCCCTCCATCATCTCGGTCATTCGATCACGACCGTGTGGCCGAAAACCGCACCTCATTTGGACTCTCCTAGCTCCCTCTACCTATAAATATGTGGCTCTCCCCGAAAAATCCCGCAGTCAAAACCCTAGCCCCGCTCCTCTCGCGCCGCCGGACATGTCCATCTAGTCGTTGGACATGTCCACCCCGCCGCCACGTCGCTCCGGCCAATCCAGTGGCGACACGTCACCGCCGCCACCGCCCTCGTCCAATCGGGGTGCGCCACCTTAGCCGGCCACCTCCCTCTCCATCGCGCGGCCCGCGGGGCCCAGATCCGGCCCGCGCGGGCCCGGTCGCCGCCGCCCGCAGGCGTGTGCCCGCATCCGCCGCCTCGCCTCTCGCCGGCGCGCTCCTCCGCCGCCGCGCCATTGCATGCTCCGCCGCCCAGCGCCACTTCGCCCCGCCGCCCGAGCTGCTGCTCTTGCTGGCGCGCCGCTCACCGACGCCGGTACCACCGCGCCTCGCCGCCTCGGTTGCCGTGCACGCCGCCGGCTGCCGGATCCGGCCATCTACACCGCCATCCTCCGCCTTGCCTCGACCGGTCCGCCCCAAGCACCAACTCCGGCGAGCTCCCCGGCGTTCCTCGTTCCGCAAGCCGGCCGATCTGGATTCCAAATCTGAAAAACTCTCCTCGGGTTGACTTTTCTCTCCGAACCCTAATTTTTATGCAATCTTCATCATGCCATAACTCTGCGTCCGTAGCTCCGATTCGTGCGTGTAGCATATCAAAATGTTCGTCTCGACGAGTACATCATTTCATCTCATTGCATCATTTTCATTTGAGCTCATCTTGATGTATGAAATGTCGTTGGAAGAGGGCTATGTGAGGAAAGTTGTAGATCTGTTTCAGCAAATGGCCTTTTGTCATTTTTGCCATGATTAATGTGTGCATGCTATGATCCTGATCTCTACATGTGTTTTGTTATATGCCATGCCATCTTTACAGAGGTGCTTGCCATGTATTTTTGTGATCTTTGTGGTGAATAGCACAAGCATGCAAAGTAGCGTAATCGTTGATGCTGATTTCAGGGACTTAGAATTTCACTAAGTCCTTGTCCTGATTTTGTTGTTATGCCATATGTTCATGTTGTTTCCTAGTGATCCGTGCCTCTTTTGAGGATGATCAGTAAGGATGTTTTGTTAATATTGTGGTGCTCTATCCATCCATGTCTTTGTTTGCAATTATGGAGCACCCTAGATTGAGTCAATCGAGCTCTACTTTTGCTATAAAATGTTCCTGGCAGATTGTTTAACATGTTTAGCAATTTTGCCGAGGTTGTTGCTATTGATCCGTGCATGCTATGTTGATGTTCTTGCCATGTCTAGCTTCTATGCCATGTCTATTTGATGGATGTATGCTTAGTTTGTCATGCAATGCCTCGTAGTGAGTGCATCGAGCTCGTAAACATGCCTACTTGTTAAGCTGTTTTGCATGCTCCAGTTTTTCACTAAGTCTGGATCTGTTTGTGTTTTTGCTATGTTCACATGCTTGCAATTGTATTCTCTGATCCCTTTTGGCTCAAGGTCACTAAGGGACTTTTATTATATGCTTAGAGTAGCTTCATGCCATGCCATGACTTGCTTTGCCATGATATGTTCCTGTAGCATGTAGTTTTCATGCTCTAAAGATTGCTTCCTGCTGATAAATTCCTACTTGCTGTTAATTTCACTAAGTCTGTAACCAGTAATCTTTTGCACTTTTGCCATGCTTGTTTGAACCTGTTAATGGATGAATTATCCGTAGCTCAGTGTTCATATTTTGTCAAGCATCATGAGTGGATCCCTGCCATGTATTTTGTTACCATGTTTGAGTGCTGTAGCATACTTATCTTGTTGCATTTAGTTGGTCACTCGCTGATTATCGCAGACCGGTGCCATATTTGTTTTGCTTGCCATTTCCAAACCGTGCATCCGATTCTGGTGATCTTTATATCGATTTCAACCGAAATAACCTCCCCTTTCCAGTGGCACTCTTGGATTTCCAAGTTGAGGCCAGGTTCAATCATTCCTTTCCAAATCATGCATATGCATCACATACCGCATCCCGCATATCATGCCATGTTCATGTGTTGGTTGTTTACTATGTTGTGTGCTTCTTTCCGGTGTTGCTTCTTCGGGTTGGTTCCGATTACGTCGCGTTTGTGAGGACCCGTTCGTCTACGTCCGCTTGTATTCTTCATGGACTCGTTCTTCTTCCTTGCGGGATTTCAGGCAAGATGACCATACCCTCGAAATCACTTCTATCTTTGCTTGCTAGATGCTCGCTCTTTTGCTATGCCTATGCTGCGATACCTACCACTTGCTTATCATGCCTCCCATATTGTTAAGCCAAGCCTCTAACCCACCTTGTCCTAGCAAACCGTTGTTTGGCTATGTTACCGCTTTGCTCAGCCCCTCTTATAGCGTTGTTAGTTGCAGGTGAAGATTAGAGTTGTTCCTTGTTGGAACATGGATACTTTGTTGGGATATCACAATATCTCTTATTTAATTAATGCATCTATATACTTGGTAAAGGGTGGAAGGCTCAGCCTTATGCCTGGTGTTTTGTTCCACTCTTGCCGCCCTAGTTTCCGTCATATCGGTGTTATGTTCCCGGATTTTGCGTTCCTGACACGGTTGGGTTATAATGGGAACCCCTTGACAGTTCGCCTTGAATAAAACTCCTCCAGCAAGGCCCAACCTTGGTTTTACCATTCGCCACCTAGCCTCTTTTTCCCTTGGGTTAGGCCAGCCCAAGGGTCATCTTTATTTTAACCCCCCTCGGGCCAGTGCTTGTCGAAGTGTTGGTCCGAACTAAGTAGACTGCGGGGCCACCCCGGGGAAACTTGAGGGCTGGTTTTACTCGTAGGATGTCTCATCCGGTGTTGCCCTGAGAACGAGATATGTGTAGCTCCTATCGGGATGTCGGTGCATCGGGCGGTCTTGCTGGACTTGTTTTACCATTGTCGAGGATGTCTTGTAACCGGGATGCGGAGTCCGATCGGATTGTCTTGGGAGAAGGAATATCCTTCGTTGACCATGAGAGCTTGTGATGTGCTAAGTTGGAACACCCCTGCAGGGATTTGAACTTTTGAAAGCCGTGCCCGCGGTTATGGGCAGATGGGAATTTGTTAATGTCCGGTTGTAGAAGACTTGAACTTAACTTAATTAAAATGCACCAACCGCGTGTGTAACCGTGATGGTCTCCTCTCGGCGGAATCCAGGAAGTGAACATAGTGTTGGAGTAATGTTTGATGTAGGTTGTTCTAGGATCACTTCTTGATCATAGTTGTTCGACCGTGCTTTTGCCTTCTCTTCTCGCTCTCCTTTGCGAACAGGTTAGCCACCATATATGCTAGTCGCTTGCTGCAGCTCCACATCATACATTTACCTTACCCATAAGCTTAAATAGTCTTGATCGCGAGGGTGTGAGATTGCTGAGTCCCCGTGACTCACAGATACTTCCAAAACCAGTTTGCAGGTGCCGATGAAACCGTGCAGGTGACGCAACCAAGCTCAAGGAGGAGCTCTTTGAAGATCGTGTTCGTTATGTTGTTCTGTTTCCAGTTGATCAGTAGTGGAGCCCAGTTGGGACGATCGGGGATCTGTGTAGCATTTGGGGTAGTCTTCTTTTATTTGGGTTCCGTAGTCTGACCTTGAGTGTATCTGGATGATGTATTGCTTTATTCATGTAATTGTGTGAAGTGGCGATTGTAAGCCAACTATGTATGTCTTTCCCTTATGTATTACATGGGTTGTGTGAAGATTACCTCACTTGCGACATTGCTTTCAATGCGGTTATGCCTCTAAGTCGTGCTTCGACACATGGGAGATATAGTCGCATCGAGGGCGTTACACCCCTTCACTTCAAGGTTGCTCCTTGATAATTGTTATAAACCTTCGCAAATAATTGTCGTCTCTGCGCCCAAACTGGAGACCTTGGGTGTAATTAGTGATCTGTTTAATGATCACAGGGAATTGGTGTTTGGCTCCTCACTTTTTCAGGTACTGTATATTATCATCTACACATTTGTAATCATAAGCTGCATTTTTCATTTGTGCGCATAAGTTTTATATCATCTTGGAGTACACTTTTGGTACTAATATTATGTTATATGCTCAATGAAGAGTTCATCCATGGGTAGCCTATCAATGCTGCTGGATTCCGTTAAGATCTTATATATTAGAATGTTGTTGATCTGAACATAATTATTGGCTTGCTACGATGCTTTCAATCTCTAGAGAATTTATATATAAAGGTGATGATTTCATGCACATTGAAAGCCCGTATATATTGTACTAGAATTAACCATTCAGCTGTCGCTCTTTCGACATACTCTTTTTTCAGACCTTAACTGTTTTCAACCTTCATGTGTACTTAGGCACTGCTAGCACATGGAGAAAAACGTATAATCAATCGGTGGTGTAATAAGCACCAAGACTTTCTGAGTTCTCATGACATTCGTTTGAGGACAATAATGATGGAAGCATATGCATCCAACCAGGTAAACAGAAGCTTTGTCACATTCTTCCTGTTGAATGCGAGGTTACTATCTTCCATGAGGCTTAAGTTTTACAACAAGAGGTTTCTCACAGACGGACACATTGAAAAGCAAAAAAAGAAGTTTCAAGTGGACAAATGGGCTTCTAAACGTGCTCGGCTACTATTTACAACAAATTGTAGTCATCCTCCAATGATTTTTTTCCACAGGATGTTGATTTTATGGATCAGAACGATCCATTTGTTTGTGACTGCGAAAAAGAGTGGTTGGGTTAGATGTTATAGCCATGTTCAATCTGGGGTTTGTCTGATTTTGATGAACAATTAATCCTTGGGCTTTTTGTACCGCTTGTAAGCTTGATACATGTTGTTTCCCTCGTACTCCCCTCCGCCTGCCACTACACTGCCACATCTTCCACGGCTCCTGTTCGTTCCCATCCGAGGCCTCGTCGTCGTTCTCTACCTTGGTTCGCTCGCTGTGCCCGCCGTCGTCTGGCGTTGTCAACATGGTCAACAACCGAGAGGAATCAGGAGATGACTGTATGTGAAGGGGCTGACAGTAGGGA
Source organism: Triticum urartu (assembly GCF_003073215.2). Taxonomy (NCBI): domain Eukaryota; kingdom Viridiplantae; phylum Streptophyta; class Magnoliopsida; order Poales; family Poaceae; genus Triticum; species Triticum urartu. The sequence continues at coordinate 531,581,790 of NC_053027.1, read as the reverse complement.
CCCACTAGGGTCATTGCATTACGCAAGCAAGTGCCTCGTTATTACAAGCCAAAAAAAATACTTCCTCCTAATTGTTTGACAACTAGGTCCCACGCCATTGTCAATGTAGTCAATAAACGAGAAAATTACACAACGAGCAGATAACACCAGGGACCCAACAGCTTGCCCAGTTGTTTTTTAGTTTTAGAGACGGAGCTCAACTGTGTGCTGTGTGGGTGCTGTGGCCCGTCTAGCCCATACTTACACTTTTATTTAAGCACATGATGAGGCTAGTTGATATCTTTTTTCTTTATGAAAATGGCTAGCCTAATTCTTTTTTTGGAGAATACCCAACCGAGGCCTACTTGCTTTTCTTAGCCCCGCTGGACTGCAAATATTTCAAGACGAGGAGGGATGTAAGTAGTAAGAAATTGGCTTCCCCAGAAAATAGGCTATAAGTTGTAAGAAATGGGCTGTAAATTTTTAAATCAAAGCCAATCGGCAATTACATCCAAATATCACTTTTTCTTGATTTCTCTACTCTTATAAAAAGCAGAGTTGGTGATGATGGTGTGCCTGCCATCCTGCAATATAGGCCGTCCGATCTATATCTAACGGATAGGAAGGAAACTATGACAATTTACCCGCACTCCTCTCCACATTTGTAGATACGACCTTCCCTCGTTCATCCTTTTCTCCCAAAAGATAAACTACTCATACAAATTCATCTTGATGTTCCGTGCAACGCACCTTGCTAGTCAACATTTTAAATTTCATCATCTTTTTGCGGAGAACTATTTTGAATTTTATATTGATATATTTTTAAAAAAATTATTTTTAACGTGACTCGAAATTTCGCGATTAAAAGATTCGGACCCCACAGAAATATAGAAAATTTTGTTGAATTTTTTAGCAGTGCCCAGAATATGGTTTGTAATGCTAATAACAAGAATATGAGCTTCAAAATATCCTTAAGAATTAGCAAATAAGCTGTAAATTATTGAAAATAATGGCTAATGGGCTGTATGCTGTTTTCCATAGATTTGGAGGCTGAATTCTGGACCTACTAGGTTGACGATGACGCTGTCCTAATAAAAATTTTGACGCGTACGCAAGGATTTGTCAACTTAGTCAACACAGAGCAGTGACTGTTGGATGTCCATCCAACGGCTATCGTTCTTCTTCAATTTCTGATCTTCCTGCTCGAGCCGCCCAAACCAGCGCCGGCGGGACTGCCCGCTCCCTCCTCCAGTGGCTGATTGTACTGCCGCCAGGCCATCCCTCTACCTACCCGCACATTCTGTTATTTTCCGGCGACGTCAGCCTCATCCCGCAGCTGACTAGTCAGCGCTCGTACTCCCCTCAGCGAGGGCATCCGCTGTTGTGGCTTCGCTAGCTCCGGTTCGTTCCCATCCTGGGCCTCGCCCTCGTCCATCGCGTTTGTGCTCTCGGCGCGGCGTGGTCAACATGGTCAACAAACAACAACCATGGAAAGAGCGATGTCAGTGGAGAGGCTGACATTAGGGACCCACACAAGCAAGTGCCTCCTTATTACACGCAAAATAATGATTTCTCCACCTGACAGCTGGGACCCACCGAAAGGGCCTCTGTATTTCGCGAAACAAACGTTCCTCCCGCTGATAGCTCGGACCCACCAGCTATATCCTCGCACGCAAGGAAGTGCCTCCTTATTACGCATAAAAAAAATGAATACTCCCCACCTTAGTGGGAGGCTGACTTGTGGGCCTACTAAGTTGACGCGGATGGGGGGCTTTGTCAACTTAGTCAATATGAACGATTCTAGCTCCAGTGACCGTACGATGCCCATCCAACGGCCGTAGTGCTTCTTCAACCTCTGGTCTTCTTGCTCCAGCCGCCCAAACCAGCGCTGGTCGTGCCGCCTGCTCCTGCCTCCCATGGCCGACTATGCTGCCGCGGAGGCCTCACCGCCCCTACTACTTCCACCGCTGTCCAGGTCATCCCTCTACTCACCCACACCCCCTGTTATTCTGCGGCGACGACAGCCTCACATCGCAGTCGAACCAGTCAACCCTCGTACTCCTCTCCACGTGGGCATCCACTGCCGCGTCTTGCCTGGCTCCGCGTCGTCCCCTTCCTAGGCCTCGCCGTCGTCCACCGCCTTGGTGCTCTTGGCGCGGCGTGGTCAATGTGGTCAAGAAACAGACTTCCATCGGAAGAGTACTGTACATGGAGAGGCTGACAGCTGGGTCCACGGCCGCAACAAGGAAGTGCCTCCTTATTACGCGCAAAATAGTGATTCCTCCAGCTGACAGCAGTGACCCACCGGACGGGCCACTGTATTTCGCAAAAAAAAGTTTCCCCATGACTACTGGACCCACCAGCTACATCTTCGCACGCAAGGAAGTGCCTCCTTATCCTCCCTGACTGTCGGGACCCACCTAGTCGAAGCGTACATAGCATTGTTATTCTGGTCGCGAACGTGTACGTACATACTGGTTGATCGATTTGTCTGCAGGCTACAGCGATGAACCGTGGCCGAGTAATGAAGAACACATGTCGTAGTAGAGACGCAGACGTAGCATGTACACGTACGTACAACCAGGGTGCAAGAAAGTAAATACGGCCACGTACATACATATAGGCGGGGTCTCGAACGCCTACTCGCGCATACGTACGGTCAGGGCTCGTGTACATAAAGAGGCAGCGACGGCGTCCTGTTCATCGGCAGCCAACTGGCTGGATCGGAACGGATAAACTGCCCATCGTGTTCATCGGGAGGCAACGGAATACGTCGTGTTCATCGGAAGCCAACCGGCTTGAACGGAATAGCCGAAACGAGGCCTTGTGTACCGCAGAACGGAGGAAACGACCTTGTGTTCGACCGCCTACGGTCGAAACAGGATCCTGTTCACCGAGAGGGGTGTGGCGCACCGCAAAACGGAGGAAACAGACTTCTCTTCAACCTCCTACGGTCGAACGCGGTCCTGTTGATCGGGAGGGGTGTGGCGTACCGCAAAACGGACTTCTCTTTGACCTCCTACGGTCGAAACGGGGGTCCTGTTCATCGGGAGGGTGTGGCGTACCACGGGCTACTGTTCATCCACGTCTACTGCCTCCACGGGCTACTGTTCATCCACTGTTGACCTCCTCCAGCCTCCACCTGTGGCTGTTCATCCATGGCGTCTCCCTCCTGCCTCCACCAGCTATTGTTCATCCACGAGCTCCTGTTCATCCAGCCTCCACCGCTCCTCCATGGGCTACTGTTTAACCAACCCTCTCCACGGGGTCCTGTTTAACCACCCCTCCACGGGCTACTGTTCATCCACCCCTCCACCGGCTATTGTTCAACCATCCCTCCACGGGGTCCTATTCATCTAGCCCTCCACGGGGTCCTGTTCATCCACCCTCAACCGGCTCGATCGAACGGGGTCCTGTTCATCCACCCCCAACTGGCTCAATCGATCGGGGTCCTGCTCATCCAGCGGCAACGACCTGTACTACCACAGGGTCCTGTTCATCCAACCCCCACCGAGAACTATTATCCAACCCCCCAACAATGCTCACTGTTCATCAAGAGGCAGCAGATTCGACTGGCTTCAGTTAGCAGTAGTAGCGAAGGAATCGCTCGATCAGGTTCATTTAATAGCCAGGATCGATCGATCACTCGGGTTCAGTAACGCGTAGCCTGCAGTGCAATCACTCGGGTTTAGTAGGCGAACGCCTCGCTCGGGTTCAGTTAGAACCCAACGCCTCGCACCCACGCGTGTACGTGTACGAGAGAAACGCGCATCGCTCGGCCCCGACCACCCATCATAACCGGGAACTCCCTGATATTTTCCTCGCCCTCGCTTCTACCACAGTTTTTTCCGTCATGGACGGCCCAAAGAATGTCATGCAGCTGCGTCTCTGGCCCGCCTAGGACGAAAAGCCCATTTTTGTCATGATTTTTTGTCATAGAAGTAGGATCCCACCACATCTATGATGATACCGGATTTTGTCACAATTATCATTATAAAAGTGTCATAAGCATGACAGAAAAAAATTTCGTTCGGCCCAAAATGTCACGGATGTGTCTTTTTTTGTGTAGTGTTGTCTGCCCCCTTGCATTAGACGCGGTGAAATATCATGCATGCCCTAATAACTACATTATTTACTACAAGGAGCATAAGGATCTACGAAAATACCCGCATTGCGGCATATCCTGATACAAGGGGCAATTCGTAGAGGATGATGGTGATGACATTATTGAAGGGGGAGATGAGCAGGCAAATGAAGGGGAAACGATGGACATGATGAAGAATAAAAAGGGACGTGTTCCCAGGAAGGTTGTATGCTATCTTCCGATACCTCTCCGTTTGAGGCGTATGCATGGTAATAAGACTGAGTCAAAGTTGATGCGTTGGCACGCGGAAGGGAGAAATAATGAAGATGATGTGCTTAGACACCCGGTCGATGCTTGCCAGTGGAGGCAATCAAAAGTAAGTTCAAAGACTATTTTGGTGATGACCAAAGAAATCTAATGATTGGTATGAGTATTGATGGAAATCCATTCGGTAACTTGAAAAGTAGACACATCACATGTCCTGTGGTTGTTTGTTTCTACAACCTTCCGTCGTGGGTTCGCATGAAGCAGAAGTGCATACTCCTGGCAATGTTGATCGAAGGCCTAAGCAACCTGGCATGGATCTTAACATGTATCACTAACTAATCAAGGATCTAGAAACACTTTGGGCAAAGGGGGCTTGGATTTGAGATGCTGACAAACGAAGATACTTCAAACCAAAAGCAATGTTTTTTAAAAACGGTCGGTGATTATACCGCATATAGATACCAGTCCTGCCAGACTACAAGTGGGTATAAAGGATGTGTTATTTGCAAAGAAGAGACCATTAGTGAACAATTTCATGTGAGTAAAAAAAAATCCTTATGGGCACGTGCTTGAAGATTTCCCGACTGTCATCGACAATGTCAAGCCGGCTCCGGTAGGAATGCGGCGACAATGGTGCATCAACGGCTCGTTCTAGCGGCGTTAGTGGTCGTTCAATGGTCTAGAGACCTTGATGTAATTTTCATTACGTTTGGGGTGCTTTGTACTTCTGATGAAATTTTATAATAGATCTAGATCTTTTTCGTAAAAAGAACATAGTGTATTTAGTTTACCCTATAAGTTTGCTCTCTCATTCCACATTAGAGTTTGTGCAAGGGTTGTTGATTCATGTATATACACCTTGTTCTTTTTCATCATTTATAATCTATCACATCATGAAATATCCTATGTGGCAAATTGTACAAACCGTTGTTTCACAGCTATTGGAGGTGCCCTAATGCATGTTCTCACGGTACACCGAGCCGACGCTCATTTTCTAACATGTCAGGATTTTTTCTTTCTAGGACTTTGAGTCTGTAGTACCAACTTTCAGAATAATCTTACTTTAGCTTTCCTAATTTGAAACTTTATGGATTCTTAAAGCTCTAGAGTTTGAAGCTTTCAAGTTTCAACTTTTTAAAAATATAAAATTTTAAAATTTGAAATATTCAGAAACTTAAACTTTTAGATTCAAACTTTCAAATTTTCAAAAAACATCTAAAGTTTGAAAATTTTAAAATCCACAAAAGAAAAGAAAGTAAAGTTCAAGAACAAAGAGGAAAATAATGTCGTTGGTGACCCCTTTGCACCACGTGTGACGCCCATCCTACGCAAAAATGTGACACCCTGCATCGTGGGCCCTCTACCAGCCCCACGTTGCCAACACTCACGTGGGGGACATTCGATCAAGGCAATGGCTCAACGGGAGGGACTGAGGGAGGGACGGCATCTACAGCCGGGCTTTCCAACCCGCAAACTCATTTTTACCGGAGCGCGGATGTACCGGCATAGCATCCATCATTCAGCTGTGTTGTGATCTGACTCTAAGTGGGATCCATTCATATGTATACCCATGTATTATGGCAGGTAATCATTTGTATATGGTCAAATCAATGTCACATCAATAGACCCCATGGCAGGAAAGGCAGTACTATTTGCAGTGGGCTGTACGCATGCATGCGACATCTCTCCTCTCCTCTCTCTCTCGCATTTTATATTTGTTTACATTTTTAGATGGCCAATATTTTTTACAGTAATGTTCTATTATTCAAAAATTTCATATATTCAAATTCCTGAACATAAGATCTTTAGAATAAGACCAATCTTGAATATATTTAAACTAGTTTAAGTTTTACTATTTCAATCATATCAAAATACTAATTTCACTCATTTCAAATTACAATTTTTGAAAATCAGTTATTGAAATGATTGAAACCACTTTTCAGAATATAGTTTTCTTTGTGAGTTTCATATTTCAGCTTCTGAAACACTAGTAGAAAAAGGACCTAATGTGAGACACATTAGTCCCGGTTTGATTTTGATCCGGTATTAATGGTACCATTAATGCCGGTTCGAACGGCTATGCATTAATGCCGGTTCGTGTTGAACCTTTAGTACCGGTTCGTGCCATGAACCGGTACTAAAGGGGTGGTGGCAGGCTGGCGTCAGGCCGGGGCCCCACGATCACCTTTAGTACCGGTTCGTGGCTAAAAACTGGTACTAAAGGGCTAACCTTTAGTACCGGTTCATGCATGAACCGGGGCTAAAGGGGTCTGACCTATAGTCCCGGTTGGAGACACAAACCGGGACTATAAGGCAATTTTCAATCTCTACCCCCCCCCCCCATGTATCGCCATTTCAGTTTAGAAAAAATCAAAATAAAATGATAAAAACTTTAAAAAATAAAATCCTTCGAGAGGTAGTTATATTACTACATCTACTAGTTAGGAAAATTTGAAAACTTAAATTTGGACATGTTTTGCAAAAAGTGTAGGGAAAATGTAAAAACGGCTATAACTTTTGCATACGATGTCGGAAAAAAACGTATAATATATCAAAAAATTCAGCACAAAAATCCGCATCCGAGTTTGACTGCCTACTACTTGTTTGCAATTTTTTAGAATCCTCAAATTCTAAAAAGAAAAAAAGATATGGTCAAATTTCAGTTTTTTTAAAAAAAAATTGGTTAAATCTGGTCAAACTACTTATTCAAGAAGTATTAATGTTACTACATAATTATTCAAGAATATTAGTGTTACTAAATAATTATTTCAATTTTTTGAATTTTGGTCAAATCTGGTCAAACTATGGTCAAACTATGGTCAAACTTATTCAAGAAATATTAGTGTTACTAAATAATTAATGTTTTTTAGAATAATAGTTTCAAACTCAAACGGTGAAACGTGTGACCTAATGCTCAAGCTAAACTGCTGAGGGTTAATAGGATTGACAGCTTACATTTGTCAGGAAAACAACAAGTGCAGACTTGGAATGTAGGGGGAATAGAACTCCGAAGTTAAGCGTGCTCAGACTGGGGGAGTGAGAGGATGGGTGACCGGCCGAGAAATTAGGCGATTTGGAATGAGTGATCCACACTTGAGCAGTTAAGAGAGGTGATTAGAGACTAAATCATCAAACAATTCAGAAAAATTAAAAATCGAAAAAAATCAAATGTTTTTTCCAAAATTTTCAAAAAAAACCCTTTAGTACCGGTTGGTAATACCAACCGGTACTAAAGGTCCCCCATACCAGGGCGCGAGCTCACGCCACGTGGTGGCACTTTAGCGCCGGTTCGTGCCAAACCGGTACTAAAGGGGGGGCCTTTAGTGCCCACCCTTTAGGCCCTTACGAACCGGTTTTAAAGCTCCGTTTTCTACTAGTGAAACTGTGTCTTCAATGGGGTGACTGAAATGTGTTTTTCTAAAACTAGTGGAATCTATCTTTTGTAATGAGTGTAATCAGTTTTTTGAAACAAGTGAAATATTGTATTTCAATTGAGCGACTGTAATGTATTTTCTAAAATGAGTGAAATAAGTTATTTGAAAAAAGTGAAATATATCCTTTTGGTGTCAAACGACCATTTCAAAGTTTGAAACAGATATCTCTGCCAAGTGAAATGCATTTCAATACATTTTTGGTAAATATGAAGTGAAATTAGTATTTGAGATGTTTTTTTGTAATGAGTGAAATCAGTTTTCCAAATCAGTCAATTGTGATTTTTCAAATTTTTGTAATACTTATTTTGGAACTAGTGAAATTATATTCTTTGAAATGAGTGAAACAATTTGGAAATATTAGTTTTTTGTGAAACAAGTAAAGTTTATTGTTGAAACAAGTGAAATCTAACGACTTTTTTAATGTTTGAAACAGATATCTCTGCTGAGTGAAATGCATTTCAATACTTTTTTGGTAAACAAAGTGAAATTAGTTTTTAAGATAAATTTTGTAATGAGTGAAATCAGTTTTCCAAATCACTGAAACGTGATTTTTTAAATTTGTTAAATACTTATTTTGGAAGTAGTGAAATTATATTCTTTGAAATGAGTGAAACAATTTGGAATTTTTTTTAAACAAGTAAAGTTTATTGTTGAAACAAGTGAAATCTAGTTTTTCAATTGAGTGAGTGTAATATTGTTTCTGAAATAAGTTTCTTGAAACGAGCGAAATATAGCTTTAAAATCTAATGTTTTATGAAAATGATTTCAAAGTTAATTGAAATATATAAAACAAAATATATTTTAAATATATGCAAAATTGATCTTGTTTTCAAGGTCTTGTCACCATGAATTCAAATATACAAAAAGTTTCAATATTGGACATTTGGTTCAAAAGATATGAATCATTAAAAATATGGGGATGAAAATAAAATGCATGTCATATGTTTGGCCTGAGAGAATGCAGGTATGCATGCACAGTTCTTCTACCCAACTCTCTTTCTTCTGTAAAAAGCTGACTTCATCTGACACTAGTACATGTATTACTATGTGTATTTTATATCCGAAAATAGAATATAAAAGTTGCACGAATCTTGACAAAAACGACCAACGGCGGATGTGGCTCCGGTACATCCCGCCTCCGGTAAAATAACTTAGTCGCTTTCCAACCCCCCTATACGCCCAGGCGGACGATGCGGTCAAAAAAAAACCTGACTCGGACGGACGCCTTATGTCGGTCCTATACGTCTGGGCTAACCGACACCCTCATATCCAACCCAAATCTGGGGTGGATATGGGGAGGCCCAGGCACGCCCGGGAGCGTTCGCCACGTCAGACCAGACAGCCTGACCCCACCTCAAATATCACCCCCCCATTCGACCTTGTTCCTCTCCTCTCTTCTCCCCCGTCCTCGTTGGCCCACCCCTAGCTCGGTCACCACCCTTGCTCCATAGCCATACTGAGCCCGTAGCACCCCGAGAATACTCCTCCCCTCCATTCTCACCCGCACGGACACGCTCACCAGCCGGGACGCCGCCGTGGTACGCTCCAGCTACTCTCGGACTGCACCTTGTCTTTGACACATTGTCCAACCATTTTTTCGCGATTGTTTTGTAGGCAAAAGCGATGGATACGAATGGTTCGTCAAATGAGGAGTATGGAACCACAGAGCTTGATGAATTAATTCAAAAGGAGTTCTCCGATTCATCGGATTTTAACAAAGAAGCCAAGATGATGATGAGCATCCAATTGGCTTCGATCAAAGGGAGAAGAGTTCTGCACCGGGATAGGGTCTCTCGAGCACAGATACTCTAAAAGGACTACTTTGATCCCAAACCAGCTTTCCCTGGTGAATGGTTTCGTCAACGCTTCCATATGCAGAAACCAGTGTTCTTGCGCGCGTCATGGAGGGAGTGGAGGCGCATGATTAATTCCCTGCAGATGCATCAAAATCTTCGAGATCATTAGGTACACGCACAACTATTCAGTGATCTTGTGGAGCATATGTGGACCCACAACGGAAACCAAATAGCTAATGTTTGAATTGTGGACTTAAAATAAATTTTATGTTCGAACATATATTTTTCGCTACCAATAAATGTTTATTTTTTTGAACATCAGTACAGACACAAGCACGCATATACACGTGCATACACTCACCCCTATGAACGCACACACGCACACCCTACCCTTATGAGCACCTCCGAAAGACTGAGCCGGCATATCGTCTAGAAATTTACGAAGTCACCGTAGGCACCTCGTCATCGACGGAAACGTCTCCTCCCACTGAATGCGCATCGCCGGAAATTCTGAAATAAATTCATGAATAAATGCGAGCATCAAGATTTCAACTCTAGTGGGCTAGGGATACCACAGTCCCTCTAACCATCCAACCACAGGTTGGTTCACGTTTCTATGGACGTTTGAAGTGCCGGATTTGGTGTATCCGATTTTGGATGCTCTCATTTCACTAGAGATTGTATAAGGAATGTCAAACCATATCACACAAATATATGTTAGCGGGTATGCTATTTATCTATATATAGAATACACAATGATTTTAACGATCTGTTTTGATTGCACGCTTTACTTCTTTCCTCTTTACCTCAAGTTGATTGGTGGGTATATTAGAACACCCCTCCCCTCCACAACAAAGTTACTGTGTTATAGACGCGTACCGGACAAGCCTAGATAGTAATTTTCTCCATGGCCAACTATAGCAGCTGCTTCCATACATCAATCATACTCTCAATGCTTCTTCTCATATGTTTTGCTACCCATGCACAATGTAAGTTTCGAAAACCAACCGATCCACTTACTGTTATACCTCAGATGATTAGTCTTTTCATTACTGATCTTCCATTATCGTTGAGTTAATGCATATGCTACGTATAACTTTTTTTGAGTTGTTTATAACTTTTATTTCTTCCGAAGTTCTTACGGTTTTTCTGAGTGCTTGTGTATTTGTTTGCTGCTGTATCAGTTACTTGTTAGTTGATAAGCAGAGACTAACGTGAAACTGTTTTATGTTCTATAGGCAGAATCTTGGAAGACATGAAAGCAATTAGGGTCAATATACCAGGTGGTCTGTGCGCCCGTGCTCGGGGCTGCAAAGACGTATGCATATGTTGTTTAGTAAAGGATTCCTGCTATGATTCATTTGATGAATGCCTGGCCGACTGTCCAAAAGCTTCTCCGTTAGACCCAGCGGCAGCGATGAATCGTTCTCCATCACCATCCTATCTAATCTAGTCATATGGCTTTTGAAGGATGATGCCGGATGTGCTCATAAATAATTTATTATAATAAATAATATCATAATATTTGCTTTACAATAGTTGATAAGTTTTATATCAATGTTCTTTACGAGTTAATTAGTTTTGTTGAATATATGTATTAAGATCTTTTCCTAATAAACCCCGCCTCCTGTTTCCTTGTATAATTGAGGCCGTGGGCTACATCCTGTTTCCTTATATACATGCGTGTATGCACCCAATCTAATTAAGAGTCGCATTGCCTTCCAATATGGTATCAGTTTCCCGACCCCGATCCTAAACTTAAGTCTTCCGCTCCTGTCGCCGCCACACCATCTAGGTCGCCGCCGCCGCACCACCTAGGTCGCCGCCGCTGCACCTGCCGCCACTCCTTCCCCTAGCCGCCACAGCCCACCCTACCCTACTCTCTCCTCCTCCCAATCGCCATAACCCCCACCGATCGCCACCTCTTGTTACTGTGTCTACCTTGGGCCGCCACTCATATCGTGTTCGTCCAAACGACAACCCATGGTGTCCCGATCCAGTAATGAGGCCGAGTATTGGGTTGTGGCTAACTCCATCACTAAGTGTTTATGGCTCCGGCAACTTCTTCAGGAGCTGCACCTTGGCGTGGCCAAGGCTACTGTTGTCTACTGTGACATTGTCTCCGCCGTCTAGCTCTCCGCCAACCCCGTTCATCATTGTCGCACGAAGCATATTGAGCTCGACATTCACTTCGTGCGTGAGCAGATGGCTCTCGGACATTTCGGTGTCTTGCATGTCCCCACTGCTTAGCAATTCGCCGATGTCATGACAAAGGGGTTACCATGCGTGAGCAGGTGACGTATCGACTGCGGGGGGAGTTGAATCATCACATGTATGGTTAGGATCATTTCTTAACAGACCCACCTCATGTTTCCTTGTAGAGTTGAGGACGTGGGCTACACCGTGTGTGTGTGCACGCGCGCGTGTATGCACCCAATCTAATTGGAAGTTGCATTGCCTTTCCATAAGTTTTTTTGGTTTTATTTGCATGGATTAAACCTGAAATCTTAAAAGTGCACGCGCACTTTTTCGTAGCAATGGGCGGCCGGTTTGTTACTCACATGTGTGTCTTTTTTTGTCAGCTAGTGGATGTTTTTGTTAGCATTAATTGCGTACAGACTAGTCTGGAAAACAGATTCACGTACATTTATTTTGGCCTCTTCAATTTTTAAAAAGTCATATCTTTTAAACCACACGTCGGAATTCAGATCCGTTTTCATTGTTGGATTCATCGTGACGAGATCTTCGAAACTAGATCCCGCATGGGTATGTTTCGACGAAATTTTTTTGATGTCAACTTTGGTGCTATATGGTGCAACTAAAGTACTGCATTGTGCAACTTTAATATTACATGGTGCAACTTTTTTTTAAAACCAACTTTAGTACTACATGACTTGTAATTTAGTCTAGTTGCACACACATTGATGTTTAGTTGTCTTATAATGTAGTCTAGTTGCACACACATTGATGTTTAGTTGCCAAAAAGACTAGTTGCACACACATATGCTCAGTTGGCTTGTAATTCAGTCTAGTTGCACACATATTGATGTTTAGTTGGCAGGACACTAGTTGCACACGCATATGCGCAATTGACGTGTCAATGTACTCTAGTTGCACACACATTGCTATTTAGTTGGCAGGACTAGTTACACATGAAGGAAATATGCCCTAGAGGCAATAATAAAGTTATTATTTATTTCCTTATAATCATGATAAATGTTTATCATTCATGCTATAATTGTATTAACCGGAAACATAATACATGTGTGAATACATAGACAAACAAAGTGTCACTAGTATGCCTCTACTTGACTAGCTCGTTAATCAAAGATGGTTATGTTTCCTAACCATGAACAATGAGTTGTTATTTGATTAACGAGGTCACATCATTAGTTGAATGATCTGATTGACATGACCCATTTCATTAGCTTAGCACCCGATCGTTTAGTATGTTGCTATTGCTTTTCTTCATGACTTATACATGTTCCTATGACTATGAGATTATGCAACTCCCGTTTGCCGGAGGAACACTTTGGGTGCTACCAAACGTCACAACGTAACTGGGTGATTATAAAGGAGCATTACAGGTGTCTCCAAAGGTAGATGTTGGGTTGGCGTATTTCGAGATTAGGATTTGTCACTCCGATTGTCGGAGAGGTATCTCTGGGCCCTCTCGGTAATACACATCACATAAGCCTTGCAAGCATTACAACTAATATGTTAGTTGTGAGATGATGTATTACGGAACGAGTAAAGAGACTTGTGCCGGTAACGAGATTGAACTAGGTATTGGATACCGACGATCGAATCTCGGGCAAGTAACATACCGATGACAAAGGGAACAACGTATGTTGTTATGCGGTCTGACCGATAAAGATCTTCGTAGAATATGTAGGAGCCAATATGGGCATCCAGGTCCCGCTATTGGTTATTGACCGGAGACATGTCTCGGTCATGTCTACATTGTTCTCGAACCCGTAGGGTCCGCACGCTTAAGGTTACGATGACAGTTATATTATGAGTTTATGCATTTTGATGTACCGAAGGTTGTTCGGAGTCCCGGATGTGATCACGGGACATGACGAGGAGTCTCGAAATGGTCGAGACGTAAAGATTGATATATTGGAAGCCTATGTTTGGACATCGGAAGTGTTCCGGGTGAAATCGGGATTTTACCGGAGTACCGGGAGGGTTACCGGAACCCCCCGGGAGCCTATATGGGCCATAGTGGGCCTTAGTGGAAAAGAGAAGGGGCTGCCCTAGATGGGCTGCGCGCCCCCTTCCCCTAGTCCTATTAGGACTAGGAGAGGTGGCCGGCCCCCTCCTCCTCTTTTCCCCTCCGAGGAATCCTAGTTGGACTAGGATTGGAGGGGGAATCCTACTCCCAGAGGGAGTAGGACTACTCCTGCGCCTCCCTCCTTGGCCGGCCAGCCTCCCCCCCTAGCTCCTTTATATCGGAGGCAGGAGGCACCTCTAGACACACAAGTTGATCCACGTGATCTATTCCTTAGCCGTGTGCGGTGCCCCCTGCCACCATATACCTCGATAATACTGTAGCGGAGCTTAGGCGAAGCCCTGCTGCTGTAGTACATCAAGATCATCACCACGCCGTCGTGCTGACGGAACTGTTCCCCGACACTTTGCTGGATCGGAGTCCGGGGATCGTCATCGAGCTGAACGTGTGCTCGAACTCGGAGGTGCCGTAGTTTCGGTGCTTGATCGGTTGGATCGTGAAGACGTAAGAATACTTCCTCTACGTCGTTTCATCGCTTCCGCAGTCGTCTGCCTTGGGTACATAGACAACACTCTCCCTCTCGTTGCTATGCATCACATGATCTTGCGTGTGCGTAGGAAATTTTTTGAAATTACTACGTTCCCCAACAGTGGCATCCGAGCCTAGGTTTTATGGTTTGATGTTATTTGCATGAGTAGAACACAAGTGAGTTGTGGGCGATATAAGTCATACTGCCTACCAGCATGTCATACTTTGGTTCGGCGGGATTGTTGGACGAGGCGACCCGGACCGACATTACGCATACGCTTATGCGAGACCGGTTCCCCCGACGTGCTTTGCACATAGGTGGCTTGCGGGCGACTGTCTCACCAACTTTAGTTGAACCGAGTGTGGCTACGCCCGGTCCTTGCGAAGGTTAAAACGGAGTCAAATTGACAAACTAATCGTTGTGGTTTTGATGCGTAGGTGGAATTGGTTCTTGCTTAAAGCTGTAGCAGCCACGTAAAACTTGCAACAACAAAGTAGAGGACGTCTAACTTGTTTTTGCAGGGCATGTTGTGATGTGATATGGTCAAGACATGATGCTAAATTTATTGTATGAGATGATCATGTTTTTGTAACCGAGTTATCGGCAACTGGCAGGAGCCATATGGTTGTCGCTTTATTGTATGCAATGCAAATCGCTGATGTAATGCTTTACTTTATTCACTAAACGTAGTGATAGTCGTGGCAGCATAAGATTTGGCGAGACGACAACGATGCTACGATGGAGATCAAGGTGTCGCGCCGGTGACGATGGTGATCATGACGGTGCTTCGGAGATGGAGATCACAAGCACAAGATGATGATGGCCATATCATATCACTTATATTGATTGCATGTGATGTTTATCTTTTTATGCATCTTATCTTGCTTTGATTGACGGTAGCATTATAAGATGATCTCTCACTAAATTATCAAGAAGTGTTCTCCCTGAGTATGCACCGTTGCGAAAGTTCTTCGTGCTGAGACACCACGTGATGATCGGGTGTGATAGGCTCTACGTTCAAATACAACGGGTGCAAAACAGTTGCACACGCGGAATACTCAGGTTAAACTTGACGAGCCAAGCATATAAAGATATGGCCTCGGAACACGGAGACCGAAAGGTCGAGCGTGAATCATATAGTAGATATGATCAACATAATGATGTTCACCGATGAAACTACTCCATCTCACGTGATGATCGGACATGGTTTAGTTGATTTGGATCACGTGATCACTTAGAGGATTAGAGGGATGTCTATCTAAGTGGGAGTTCTTAAGTAATATGATTAATTGAACTTAAATTTATCATGAACTTAGTACCTGATAGTATCTTGCTTGTTTATGTTGATTGTAGATAGATGGCTCGTGCTGTTGTTCCGTTGAATTTTAATGCGTTCCTTGAGAAAGCAAAGTTGAAAGATGATGGTAGCAATTACACAGACTGGGTCCGTAACTTGAGGATTATCCTCATTGCTGCACAGAAGAATTACGTCCTGGAAGCACCGCTGGGTGCCAGGCCTGCTGCTGGAGCAACACCAGATGTTATGAATGTCTGGCAGAGCAAAGCTGATGACTACTCGATAGTTCAGCGTGCCATGCTTTACGGCTTAGAATCGGGACTTCAACGACGTTTTGAACGCCATGGAGCATATGAGATGTTCCAGGAGTTGAAGTTGATATTTCAAGCAAATGCCCGGATTGAGAGATATGAAGTCTCCAATAAGTTCTATAGCTGCAAGATGGAGGAGAACAGTTCTGTCAGTGAGCATATACTCAAAATGTCTGGGTATAATAATCACTTGATTCAATTGGGAGTTAATCTTCCAGATGATTGCGTCATTGACAGAATTCTCCAATCACTGCCACCAAGCTACAAGAGCTTCGTGATGAACTATAATATGCAAGGGATGAAAAAAACTATTCCCGAGCTCTTCGCAATGCTGAAAGCTGCGGAGGTAGAAATCAAGAAAGAGCATCAAGTGTTGATGGTCAACAAGACCACTAGTTTCAAGAAAAAGGGCAAAGGAAAGAAGAAGGGGAACTTCAAGAAGAACGGCAAGCCAGTTGCTGCTCAAGAGAAGAAACCCAAGTCTGGACCTAAGCCTGAAACTGAGTGCTTCTACTGCAAGCAGACTGGTCACTGGAAGCGGAACTGCCCCAAGTATTTGGCGGATAAGAAGGATGGCAAGGTGAACAAAGGTATATGTGATATACATGTTATTGATGTGTACCTTACTAATGCTCGCAGTAGCACCTGGGTATTTGATACTGGTTCTGTTGCTAATATTTGCAACTCGAAACAGGGGCTACGGATTAAGCGAAGATTAGCTAAGGACGAGGTGACGATGCGCATGGGAAACGGTTCCAAAGTCGATGTGATCGCGGTCGGCACGCTACCTCTACATCTACCTTCGGGATTAATATTAGACCTAAATAATTGTTATTTGGTGCCAGCGTTAAGCATGAACATTATATCTGGATCTTGTTTGATGCGAGACGGTTATTCATTTAAATCAGAGAATAATGGTTGTTCTATTTATATGAGTAATATCTTTTATGGTCAAGCACCCTTGAAGAGTGGTCTATTCTTATTGAATCTCGAGAGTAGTGATACACATATTCATAATGTTGAAGCCAAAAGATGCAGAGTTGATAATGATGGTGCAACTTATTTGTGGCACTGCCGTTTAGGTCATATCGGTGTAAAGCGCATGAAGAAAATCCATACTGATGGACTTTTGGAACCACTTGATTATGAACCGCTTGGTACTTGCGAACCGTGCCTCATGGGCAAGATGACTAAAACACCGTTCTCCGGTACTATGGAGAGAGCAACAAATTTGTTGGAAATCATACATACAGATGTATGTGGTCCGATGAATATTGAGGCTCGTGGCGGATATCGTTATTTTCTCACCTTCACAGATGATTTAAGCAGATATGGTTATATCTACTTAATGAAACATAAGTCTGAAACATTTGAAAAGTTCAAAGAATTTCAGAGTGAAGTTGAAAATCATCGTAACAAGAAAATAAAGTTTCTACGATCTGATCGTGGAGGAGAATATTTGAGTTAGAGTTTGGTGTACATTTGAAAAACTGTGGAATAGTTTCGCAACTCACGCCACCCGGAACACCACAGCGTAATGGTGTGTCCGAACGTCATAATCGTACTTTACTAGATATGGTGCGATCTATGATGTCTCTTACTGATTTACCGCTGTCATTTTGGGGATACGCTCTAGAGACGGCCGCATTCACGTTAAACAGGGCACCATCAAAATCTGTTGAGACGACGCCTTATGTGTTGGGGAACGTTGCAGAAAACAAAATTTTTCCTACTCGTTTCACCAAGATCCATCTAGGAGCTCATCTAGCAACGAGTGATTAGATGCATCTACGTACCTTGTAGATTGCGAGCGGAAGCGTTCAAAGAACGGGGACGATGCAGTCGAACACGACGTGATTCAAATCACCGATGATCAAGCACCGAACGGACGGTGCCTCCGCGTTCAACACACGTACGGAACGGATGACGTCTCCTCCTTTCTTGATCCAGCAAGGGGGAAGAGAGGTTGATGAAGATCCAGCAGCACGACGGCGTGGTGGTGGATGCAGGGCGTCACAGTAGCAGGGCTTCGCCTATACTACGAGAGAGAGACGTAACGGGGAGAGAGGAAGCACCAAAGGCTGAGGTATGAAATCCCTCCTCTCCCCCACTATATATAGGAGGGCCAAGGGGGGGGGTGGTGCGCAGCCTAGGAGATCTAATCTCCTAGGTGCGGCTGCCAAGGGGAGGTTTCCCTCCCCCCCAAGGCACCTCGGGGTGCCTTCCACCACTTGGACTCCTCCGTGGTGAAACCCTAGGCGCATGGGCCTATAGGGGGTGGCGCCCCAGCCCACTATGGGCTGGGTTCCCTCCTATTTCAGCCCATGGGGCCCTCCGGGATAGGTGGCCCCACCCGGTGGACCCCCGGGACCCCTCCGGTGGTCCCGGTACAATACCGATAACCCCGAAACTTGTCCCGATGGCCGAAACAGCACTTCCTATATATAATTCTTTACCTCCGGACCATTCCGGAACTCCTCGTGACGTCCGGGATCTCATCCGGGACTCCGAACAACATTCGGGTTACTGCATATTCATATCTTCATAACCCTAGCGTCACCGAACCTTAAGTGTGTAGACCCTACGGGTTCGGGAGACAAGCAGACATGACCGAGACGACTCTCCAGTCAATAACCAACAGCGGGATCTGGATACCCATGATGGCTCCCACATGCTCCACGATGATCTCATCGGATGAACCACGATGTCGAGGATTAATCAACCCCGTATACAATTCCCTTTGTCTATCGGTATGTTACTTGCCCGAGACTCGATCGTCGGTATCCCAATACCTTGTTCAGTCTCGTTACCGGCAAGTCACTTTACTCGTACCGTAATGCATGATCCCGTGATCAACCACTTGGTCACCTTGAGCTCATAATGATGATGCATTACCGAGTGGGCCCAGTGATACCTCTCCGTTATCCAGAGTGACAAATCCCAGTCTCGATCCGTGTCAACCCAACAGACACTTTCGGAGATACCTGTAATGCACCTTTATAGTCACCCAGTTACGTTGTGACGTTTGATACACCCAAAGCACTCCTACGGTATCCGGGAGTTACACGATCTCATGGTCAAAGGAAAAGATACTTGACATTGGAAAAGCTCTAGCAAACGAACTACACGATCTTTGTACTATGCTTAGGATTGGATCTTGTCCATTACATCATTCTCCTAATGATGTGATCCCGTTATCAATGACATCCAATGTCCATAGCCAGGAAATCATGACTATCTGTTGATCAACGAGCTAGTCAACTAGAGGCTTACTAGGGACATATTATGGTCTATGTATTCACACGTGTATTACGATTTCCGGATAATACAGTTATAGCATGAATAAAGACAATTATCATGAACAAAGAAATATAATAATAATGCTTTTATTATTGCCTCTAGGGCATATTTCCAACAGTCTCCCACTTGCACTAGAGTCAATAATCTAGTTACATTGTGATGAATCGAACACC
Organism: Triticum urartu; assembly: GCF_003073215.2. Lineage (NCBI taxonomy): Eukaryota > Viridiplantae > Streptophyta > Magnoliopsida > Poales > Poaceae > Triticum > Triticum urartu. The sequence goes on along the minus strand of NC_053027.1, from coordinate 531,562,386 downwards.
CATGGAATTCTGGTGTTGATCATGTTTTGCCCTAGGGAGAGGTTTAGTCAACGGATCTGCTATATTCAGGTCCGTATGTACTTTACAAATCTCTATGTCTCCATCTTGAACATTTTCATGAATGGAGTTGAAGCGACGCTTGATGTGCCTTGTCTTCTTGTGAAACCTGGGCTCCTTGGCAAGTGCAATAGCTCCAGTGTTGTCACAAAAGAGTTTGATTGGCCCCGACGCATTGGGTATGACTCCTAGGTCGGTGATGAACTCCTTCACCCATATAGCTTCATGTGCTGCCTCCGAGGCTGCCATGTACTCCGCTTCACATGTAGATCCCGCCACGACGCTCTGTTTGCAGCTGCACCAGCTCACCGCTCCACCATTCAACATATACACGTATCCGGTTTGTGACTTAGAGTCATCCAGATCTGTGTCGAAGCTAGCATCGACGTAACCCTTTACGACGAGCTCTTCGTCACCTCCATAAACGAGAAACATTTCCTTAGTCCTTTTCAGATACTTCAGGATATTCTTGACCGCTGTCCAGTGTTCCTTGCCGGGATTACTTTGGTACCTTCCTACCAAACTTACGGCAAGGTTTACATCAGGTCTGGTACACAGCATGGCATACATTATAGAACATATGGCTGAGGCATAGGGGATGACACTCATCTCTTCTATATCTTCTGCCGTGGTCGGGCATTGAGCCGAGCTCAATCTCACACCTTGCAAAACAGGCAAGAACCCTTTCTTGGACTGATCCATTTTGAACTTCTTCAAAATCTTATCAAGGTATGTGCTTTGTGAAAGACCTATGAGGTGTCTTGATCTATCCCTATAGATCTTGATGCCTAATATATAAGCAGCTTCTCCAAGGTCCTTCATTGAAAAACTCTTATTCAAGTAGGCCTTGATGCTGTCCAAGAGTTCTATATTATTTCCCATCAAAAGTATGTCATCTACATATAGTATGAGAAATGCTACAGAGCTCCCACTCACTTTCTTGTAAACGCAGGCTTCTCCATAAGTCTGCGCAAACCCAAACGCTTTGATCATCTCATCAAAGCGAATGTTCCAACTCCGAGATGCTTGCACCAGCCCATAAATCGAGCGTTGGAGCTTGCACACCTTGTTAGCATTCTTAGGATCGACAAAACCTTCCGGCTGCATCATATACAACTCTTCCTTAAGGAAACCATTAAGGAATGCCATTTTGACGTCCATTTGCCATATTTCATAATCATAGAATGCGGCAATCGCTAACATGATTCGGACGGACTTCAGCTTCGCTACCGGTGAGAAAGTCTCATCGTAGTCAACCCCTTGAACTTGTCGATAACCTTTAGCGACAAGCCGAGCTTTATAGATGGTCACATTACCATCCGCGTCTGTCTTCTTCTTGAAGATCCATTTATTTTCTATGGCTCGCCGTTCAACGGGCAAGTCAGTCAAAGTCCATACTTCTTTTTCATACATGGATCCTATCTCGGATTTCATGGCTTCTAGCCATTTGTCGGAATCCGGGCCCGCCATCGCTTCTTCATAGTTCGAAGGTTCACTGTTGTCTAACAACATGATTTCCAAGACAGGGTTGCCGTACCATTCTGGTGCGGAACGTGTCCTTGTGGACCTTCGAATTTCAGTAGGAGCTTGATCAGAAGTATCTTGATCATCATCATTAACTTCCTCTCTAGTCAGTGCAGGCACCTCAGGAACATTTTCTTGAGTTGCGCCATTTACCGGTTCAAGAGGTAATACTTCATCAAGCTCTACTTTCCTCCCACTTACTTCTTTCGAGAGAAACTCTTTCTCTAGAAAGAATCCATTCCTGGCAACAAAAATCTTGCCTTCGGATCTGAGGTAGAAGGTATACCCATAAGTTTCTTTAGGGTATCCTATGAAGACGCATTTTTCCGACTTGGGTTCGAGCTTTTCAGGTTGAAGTTTCTTGACATAAGCATCGCATCCCCAAACTTTTAGAAACGACAGCTTAGGTTTCTTCCCAAACCATAATTCATACGGTGTCGTCTCAACGGATTTCGACGGTGCCCTATTTAAAGTGAATGCGGCAGTCTCTAAAGCATAGCCCCAAAAAGATAACGGTAAATCGGTAAGAGACATCATAGATCGCACCATATCTAATAAAGTGCGATTACGACGTTCGGACACACCATTACACTGAGGTGTTCCAGGCGGCGTTAGTTGTGAAACTATTCCACATTTTCTTAAGTGTGTGCCAAATTCGTGACTCAAGTATTCTCCTCCACGATCTGATCGTAGAAACTTGATTTTCCTGTCACGTTGATTCTCAACTTCACTCTGAAATTCCTTGAACTTTTCAAAGGTTTCAGACTTGTGTTTCATTAAGTAGACATACCCATATCTACTTAAGTCATCAGTGAGGGTGAGAACATAACGATAGCCACCGCGAGCCTCAACACTCATTGGACCGCACACATCAGTATGTATGATTTCCAATAAGTTGGTTGCTCGCTCCATTGTTCCTGGAGAACGGAGTCTGGTCATTTTAACCCAATGAGGGCATGTTCGCACGTGTTCAAATGATTCATAATCAAGAGACTCTAAAAGTCCATCTGCATGGAGCTTCTTCATGCGTTTGACACCTATGTGACCAAGGCGGCAGTGCCACAAGTATGTGGGACTATCATTATCAACTTTACATCTTTTGGTATTCACACTATGAATATGTGTAGTAATACGCTCGAGATTCATTAAGAATAAACCATTGACTATCGGAGCATGACCATAAAACATATCTCTCATATAAATAGAACAACCATTATTCTCGGATTTAAATGAGTAGCCATCTCGTATTAAACGAGATCCTGATACAATGTTCATGCTCAAATGGCACTAAATAACAATTATTGAGGTTTATAACTAATCCCGTAGGTAAATGTAGAGGTAGCGTGCCGACGGCGATCAACATCGACCTTGGAACCATTCCCGACGCGCATCGTCACCTGGTCCTTCGTCAGTCTCCGCTTATTCCGCAGCTCCTGCTTTGAGTTACAAATATGAGCAACGGCAGCGGTATCAAATACCCAGGAGCTACTACGAGTACTGGTAAGTACACATCAATACATGTATATCAATATACCTTTCGTGTGCCGGCCTTCTTATCCGCTAAGTATTTGGGGCAGTTCCGCTTCCAGTGACCACTTCCCTTGCAATAAAAACACTCTGTCTCAGGCTTGGGTCCATTCTTTGGCTTCTTCCCAGCAGCTTGCTTGCCGGGCGCAGGCAACTCCCTTGCCGTCCTTCTTGAAGTTCATCTTACCCTTGCCTTTTTTTAACTTAGTGGTTTTATTCACCATCAACACTTGATGTTCCTTTTTGACTTCTACCTCTGCTGATTTCAACATTGCAAATACTTTAGGAATGGTCTTTTCCATCCCCTGGATATTGAGGTTCATCACAAAGCTCCTGTAGCTGGTGGAAGCGACTGAAGGATTCTGTCAATGACCGCGTCATCCGGGAGATTAACTCCAGCTGAGTCAAGCGGTTATGTAACCCAGACATAGTGAGTATGTGCTCACTGACAGAACTATTTTCCTCCATCTTACAGCTGAAGAACTTATCGGAGACTTCATATCTCTCGATCCGGGCATGAGCTTGAAAAACCATTTTTAGCTCTTCGAACATCTCATATGCTCCATGTCTCTCAAAACGCTTTTGGAGCCCCGGCTCTAGGCTGTAAAGCATGCCGCACTGAACAAGGGAGTAGTCGTCAACACGTGTCTGCCAAGCGTTCATAACGTCTTGGTTCTTCTTGGTTCTGTGGGACGGGTGGATCACCTAGCGGTGCTTGTAGGACATAATCTTTCTTGGCAGCTATGAGGATGATCCTCAGGTTCCGGACCCAGTCCGTATAGTTGCTGCCATCGTCTTTCAGCTTGGTTTTCTCTAGGAACGCGTTGAAGTTGAGGACTACGTTGGCCATTTGATCTACAAGACATATTGTAAAGATTTTTAGACTATGTTCATGATAATTAAGTTCCATCTAATCAAATTATTAATGAACTCCCACTTAGATAGACATCCCTCTTCTAGTCATCTAAGTATAACATGATCCGATCAACTAACCGTGTCCGATTAACACGTGAGACGGACTAGTCATCGTCGGTGAACATCTTCATGTTGATCGTATCTTCCATACGACTCATGTTCGACCTTTCGGTCTCTGTGTTCCGAGGCCATGTCTTCACATGCTTAGGCTCGTCAAGTTAACCCTAAGTGTTTTTGCATGTGTAAAACTGTCTTACACCCGTTGTATGTGAACGTAAGGATCTATCACACCCGATTAACACGTGGTGCTTCGAAGCGACGAACTGTAGCAACGGTGCACAGTTAGGGGAGAACACTTCTTGAAATTGTTGTAAGGGATCATCTTATTTACTACCGTCGTTTTAAGTAAACAAGATGCAAAACATGATAAACATCACATGTAATCAAATAATAATAGTGACATGATATGGCCAATATCACATAGCTCCTTTGATCTCCATCTTGGGGCTCCATGATCATCCTTGTAGATCGTCATACTCATCGACATATAAGTCGTGATTCCTTGTACAAGAACATGATCAATCTCATACATCACATATATCATTCATCACATCCTTTTGGCCATATCACATCACATAGCATACCCTGCAAAAACAAGTTAGACGTCCTCTAATTGTTGTTTGCATGTTTTACGTGGCTGCTATGGGTTTCTAGCAAAGAACGTTTCTTACCTACGCAATGACCACAACGTGATATGCCAATTGCTATTTACCCTTCATAAGGACCCTTTTCATCGAATCCGATCCGACTAAAGTAGGAGAGACAGACACCCGCTAGCCACCTTATGCAACTAGTGCATGTCAGTCGGTGGAACCTGTCTCACGTAAGAGTACGTGTAAGGTCGTCCGGGCCGCTTCATCCCACGATGCCGCCGAATCAAGATAAGACTAGTAACGGCAAGCATATTGAACAAAATCAACGCCCACAACTACTTTGTGTTCTACTCGTGCAAGAGAACTACGCATAGACCTAGCTCATGATGCCACTGTTGGGGAACGTTGCAGAAAAACAAAAATTTTCCTACGGTTTCACCAAGATCCATCTAGGAGTTCATCTAGCAACGAGTGATTAGATGCATCTACGTACCTTGTAGATGGCGAGCAGAAGCGTTCAAAGAACGGGGATGATGTAGTCGAACACGACGTGATTCAAATCACCGATGATCAAGCACCGAACGGACGGTGCCTCCGCGTTCAACACACGTACGGAACGGATGACGTCTCCTCCTTTCTTGATCCAGCAAGGGGGAAAGAGGTTGATGAAGATCCAGCAGCACGACGGCGTGGTGGTGGATGCAGGGCGTCACAGTAGCAGGGCTTCGCCTATACTACGAGAGAGAGACGTAACGGGGAGGAGGAAGCACCAAAGGGCGCTGAAATCCCTCCTATCCCCCACTATATATAGGAGGGCCAAGGGGGGGTGGTGCGCAGCCTAGGAGATCCAATCTCCTAGGTGCGGCGGCCAGGGGAGGGTTTCCCTCCCCCCAAGGCACTCAGGGGTGCCTTCCACTAGTGGGACTCCTCCCATATCCGGAAACCCTAGGGCGCATGGGCCTAGTAGGATTGGCGCCCTTGGCCCATGAGGCCAAGGCGCACCCCCCTACAGCCCATGTGGCCCCCCGGGACAGGTGGCCCCACCCGGTGGGCCCCCGGGACCCCTCCGGTGGTCCCGGTACAATACCGATAACCCCGAAACTTGTCCCGATGGCTGAAACAGCACTTGCTATATATAATTCTTTACCTCCGGACCATTCCGGAACTCCTCGTGACGTCCGGGATCTCATCCGGGACTCCGAACAACATTCGGGTTTACTGCATATACATATCTTCATAACCCTAGCGTCACCGAACCTTAAGTGTGTAGACCCTACGGGTTCGGGAGACAAGCAGACATGACCGAGACGACTCTCCAGGTCAATAACCAACAGCGGGATCTGGATACCCATGATGGCTCCCACATGCTCCACGATGATCTCATCGGATGAACCACGATGTCGAGGATTAATCAACCCCGTATACAATTCCCTTTGTCAATCGGTATGTTACTTGCCCGAGACTCGATCGTCGGTATCCCAATACCTTGTTCAGTCTCGTTACCGGCAAGTCACTTTACTCGTACCGTAATGCATGATCCCGTGATCAACCACTTGGTCACCTTGAGCTCATAATGATGATGCATTACCGAGTGGGCCCAGTGATACCTCTCCGTTATCCAGAGTGACAAATCCCAGTCTCGATCCGTGTCAACCCAACAGAACACTTTCGGAGATACCTGTAATGCACCTTTATAGTCACCCAGTTACGTTGTGACGTTTGATACACCCAAAGCACTCCTACGGTATCCGGGAGTTACACGATCTCATGGTCAAAGGAAAAGATACTTGACATTGGAAAAGCTCTAGCAAACGAACTACACGATCTTTGTACTATGCTTAGGATTGGATCTTGTCCATTACATCATTCTCCTAATGATGTGATCCCGTTATCAATGACATCCAATGTCCATAGCCAGGAAATCATGACTATCTGTTGATCAACGAGCTAGTCAACTAGAGGCTTACTAGGGACATATTATGGTCTATGTATTCACACGTGTATTACGATTTCCGGATAATACAGTTATAGCATGAATAAAGACAATTATCATGAACAAAGAAATATAATAATAATGCTTTTATTATTGCCTCTAGGGCATATTTCCAACAGATTTACCGTTGTCATTTTGGTGCGATCTATGATGTCTCTTACTGATTTACCGCTGTCATTTTGGGGATACGCTCTAGAGACGGCCGCATTCACGTTAAACAGGGCACCATTGAAATCCGTTGAGACGACGCCTTATGAACTATGGTTTGGCAAGAAACCAAAGTTGTCGTTTCTGAAAGTTTGGGGCTGCGATGCTTATGTGAAAAAGCTTCAACCTGATAAGCTCGAACCCAAATCAGAGAAATGTGTCTTCATAGGATATCCAAAGGAAACTATTGGATACACCTTCTATCACAGATCCGAAGGCAAGACTTTTGTTGCTAAATTCGGAAACTTTCTTGAGAAGGAGTTTCTCTCGAAAGAAGTGAGTGGGAGGAAAGTAGAACTTGACGAGGTAACTGTACCTGCTCCCTTGTTGGAAAGTAGTACATCATAGAAAACTATTTCTGCGACACCTACACCAATAAGTGAGGAAGTTAATGATAATGATCATGAAACTTCAGAACAAGATACTACTGAACCTCGTAGATCAACCAGAGTGAGATCCGCACCAGAGTGGTACGGTAATCCAGTTCTGGAAGTCATGCTACTAGATCATGATGAACCTACGAACTATGAAGAAGCGATGGTGAGCCCAGATTCCGCAAAGTGGCTTGAAGCCATGAAATCTGAGATGGGATCCATGTATGAGAACAAAGTATGGACATTGGTTGACTTGCCAAATGATCGGCAAGCAATTGAGAATAAATGGATCTTCAAGAAGAAGACTGACGCTGACGGTAATATTACTGTCTACAAAGCTCGACTTGTCGCAAAAGGTTTTCGACAAGTTCAAGGGGTTGACTACGATGAGACCTTCTCACCCGTAGCGATGCTTAAGTCTGTCCGAATCATGTTAGCAATTGCCGCATTTTATGATTATGAAATTTGGCAGATGGATGTCAAAACTGCATTCCTGAATGGATTTCTGGAAGAAGAGTTGTATATGATGCAACCGGAAGGTTTTGTCGATCCAAAGGGAGCTAACAAAGTGTGCAAGCTCCAACGATCCATTTATGGACTGGTGCAAGCCTCTCGGAGTTGGAATAAACGCTTTGATAGTGTGATCAAAGCATTTGGTTTTATACAGACTTTCGGAGAAGCCTGTATTTACAAGAAAGTGAGTGGGAGCTCTGTAGCATTTCTGATATTATATGTGGATGACATATTACTGATTGGAAATGATATAGAATTTCTGGATAGCATAAAGGGATACTTGAATAAGAGTTTTTCAATGAAAGACCTCGGTGAAGCTGCTTACATATTAGGCATAAAGATCTATAGATCAAGACGCTTAATTGGACTTTCACAAAGCACATACCTTGACAAGATTTTGAAGAAGTTCAAAATGGATCAAGCAAAGAAAGGGTTCTTGCCTGTGTTACAAGGTGTGAAGTTGAGTCAGACTCAATGCCCGACCACTACAGAAGATAGAGAGAAAATGAAAGATGTTCCCTATGCTTCAGCCATAGGCTCTATCATGTATGCAATGCTGTGTACCAGACCTGATGTGTGCCTTGCTATAAGTCTAGCAGGGAGGTACCAAAGTAATCCAGGAGTGGATCACTGGACAGCGGTCAAGAACATCCTGAAATACCTGAAAAGGACTAAGGATATGTTTCTCGTATATGGAGGTGACAAAGAGCTCACCGTAAAAGGTTACGTTGATGCAAGCTTTGACACTGATCCGGACGATTCTAAATCGCAAACCGGATACGTGTTTACATTAAACGGTGGAGCTGTCAGTTGGTGCAGTTCTAAACAAAGCGTCGTAGCGGGATCTACATGTGAAGCGGAGTACATAGCTGCTTCGGAAGCAGCAAACGAAGGAGTCTGGATGAAGGAGTTCATATCCGATCTAGGTGTCATACCTAGTGCATCGGGTCCAATGAAAATCTTTTGTGACAATACTGGTGCAATTGCCTTGGCAAAGGAATCCAGATTTCACAAGAGAACCAAACACATCAAGAGACGCTTCAATTCCATCCGGGATCTAGTCCAGGTGGGAGACATAGAGATTTGCAAGATACATACGGATCTGAATGTTGCAGACCCGTTGACTAAGCCTCTTCCACGAGCAAAACATGATCAGCACCAAGGCTCCATGGGTGTTAGAATCATTACTGTGTAATCTAGATTATTGACTCTAGTGCAAGTGGGAGACTGAAGGAAATATGCCCTAGAGGCAATAATAAAGTTATTATTTATTTCCTTATATCATGATAAATGTTTATTATTCATGCTAGAATTGTATTAACCGGAAACATAATACATGTGTGAATACATAGACAAACAGAGTGTCACTAGTATGCCTCTACTTGACTAGCTCGTTAATCAAAGATGGTTATGTTTCCTAACCATAGACAAAGAATTGTCATTTGATTAACGGGATCACATCATTAGTTGAATGATCTGATTGACATGACCCATTCCATTAGCTTAGCACCCGATCGTTTAGTATGTTGCTATTGCTTTCTTCATGACTTATACATGTTCCTATGACTATGATATTATGTAACTCCCGTGTGCCGGAGGAACACTTTGTGTGCTACCAAACGTCACAACGTAACTGGGTGATTATAAAGGTGCTCTACAGGTGTCTCCAAAGGTACATGTTGGGTTGACGTATTTCGAGATTAGGATTTGTCACTCCGATCGTCGGAGAGGTATCTCTGGGCCCTCTCGGTAATGCACATCACTTAAGCCTTGCAAGCATTGCAACTAATTAGTTAGTTGCGGGATGATGTATTACGGAACGAGTAAAGAGACTTGCCGGTAACGATATTGAACTAGGTATTGGATACCGACGATCGAATCTCGGGCAAGTAACATACCGATGACAAAGGGAACAACGTATGTTGTTATGCGGTCTGACCGATAAAGATCTTCGTAGAATATGTAGGAGCCAATATGGGCATCGAGGTCCCGCTATAGGTTATTGACCGGAGACATGTCTCGGTCATGTCTACATTGTTCTCGAACCCATAGGGTCCGCACGCTTAAGGTTTCAATGACAGTTATATTATGAGTTTATACGTTTTGATGTACCGAAGGTTGTTCAGAGTCCCGGATGTGATCACGGACATGACGAGGAGTCTCGAAATGGTTGAGACATAAAGATTGATATATTGGAAGCCTATGTTTGGATATCGGAAGTGTTCCGGGTGAAATCGGGATTCTACCGGAGTACCAGGAGGTTACCGGAACCCCCCCCGGGAGCTATATGGGCCTTAGTGGGCCTTAGTGGAAAAGAGAAGAGGTAGCCTGAGATGGGCCGCGCGCCCCTCCCCTCCCTTGGTCCGAATAGGACAAGGAGAGGGGGCCGGCCCCCCTTTCTCCTTCCCCCCCCCCCTCCGTGAATCCTATTCCAACTAGGATTGGGGGGGAATCCTACTCCCGGAGGGAGTAGGACTCCTCCTGGCACGCCTCTCCTAGGCCGGCCGCACCCCCCCCCTTGAGCCTTTATATGCGGAGGCAGGGGCACCCTAGAGGAACACAAGTTGATCCACGTGATCATAGTCTTAGCCGTGTGCGGCGCCCCCTGCCACCATAGTCCTCGATAATATTGTAGCGGTGCTTAGGCGAAGCCCTGCGACAGTAGTACATCAAGATCGTCCCCACGCCGTCGTGCTGACGGAACTCTTCCCCGACACTTTGCTGGATCGGAGTCTGGGGATCGTCATCGAGCTGAACGTGTGCTAGAACTCGGAGGTGCCGTAGTTTCGGTGCTTGATCGGTCGGGCCGTGGAGACGTACGACTACATCAACCAAATGCTTCCGTTGTCGATCTACAAGGGTACGTAGATCACACTCTCCCCTCTCGTTGCTATGCATCACCATGATCTTGCGTGTGCGTAGGATTTTTTTTGAAATTACTACGTTCCCCAACAAACACACATATATGTTCAGTTGGCGCGGCAATGTAGTCTGGTTGCACACACATTGATGTTTAGTTGGCATGACTATTGGCACACACATATGCTCAGTTGGCGCGGCAACATAGTCTAGTTGCACACACATTGATGTTTAGTTGGCAGAAGGACTATTGGCACACACGTATGCTCAGCTGGCGCGGCATGTAGTCTAGTTGCACACGTATTGCTGTTTAGTTGGCAGGAAGAATAGTTCGTCGAAACATCCCCATGTGGGATCTACTTTTGAAGAGCACGCCACGAGGATTTCAACGGTGAAAACAAATCTGAATTTCGACACACGGATTGAAAGTTATGCCTTTTTAAAATTTCAAAATCACAAAATAAATGCGAACAAAAACTTGCACATGCATATACATGCACACGAGGAGATGTATATGCTAGCATTTAATACATAGTACGAAAAGAGACTATTAGATGACTATTTTAATTAAAAAAAGGCAAAAAATTACCTAAAATGGCAAGCCGCTCGTTAAGCGTCCCAGGCGGCTGTGCACTGGCTAGACACGTCCTGGATTAAAACGCCGCCGCTTCACCGTGCCACCTACAAAATATACACGCTCACATTGCTCCTCTACACCATTCTCTTCACATGGCACCGGTGCCACTTCAGATGTAATTTTGTTCTATGTGAATAAGCCTCCCAACGCGACCTGCTATCCCTCCAAGCGCCTTTGATGCGCCCAGCGTGCCATCAATCGCCACTAAGGGCATTTTCAAGGGAGACCCGCAAACCTTCGGTATATGTTTGACCGGACACTTTTATTCATTTTTGCAATATAACGTAGTTCTGCATTGGTCCGCAAGGTGATCCGGATTTTCATTTTCTGGCAAAGCGAAGATAAACATAGGGGAGCTATACCGGACTCCGGACATCCACTTGATCAACCAAAAGCCTCCGCGTGCCCCTCTCTTCTCTCTCTCTCTCTCTCTCTCTCTCTTCACATGCATGGTCCCCCTCTCCTCTCTCTCTCTCCTCCCAACCGCACATCACACTACAAATAGCCCACCACATGCATGATCCCCACCTATTTTTTTCTCCTCCCAATCGGATACTTTATGATTAGCATTGGATGGCTTCCTTGCCAAAAAAGCATTGAATGGCTCACTTCGGTATCGTGTCCTTCGGAGCACGCCCGGACATGAAAACGGACATATACCATAGACTTTTGCGGGTTTGCATTGGAGATTCCCTAATACCCCAATGTTTGAGGGCTAGAAACACTGCCATGTCGATTAGAGCACTACTTCCCCACACACAGTACACTCCCAAGCAGGTGAATTGCCACCGCGGTGGCTATCTCTTCGGCTTCCTCGGTATTGTTCGATATGTCGCCCCCCATCACCACTGTTATCCTTGATGCCATTGCCACCATGGTGATTACCTCTTCGGCATCCTCGGTGTCGTTCGTCATGCCGTCCCGTCACTGTTGTTGTCCTTGGTGCCATTAGTGACATCGCCAAATCAAACCAAACCCGTCATAGTGCAGCACGTAGCAAAAGGAAAATGAAGACTAAGAGAAGATTTTCGTTGGTGAGATTTGCATTTCATCCAAATTAACTGAAAATCACAACAACTGCCCTAACAATGGGAGTGTCTAATAAACGGTCGGCTGATTTTCATTTGGGTATCTGTCAAATATTTGGCCCAACTGGAATATAGGACACGTGTAAATGCATAGTTTCCCCCTCAGAGAGGCCCACTGCTCCAATCCCGCTAGCCGCCCGGCCAAGTTTTCTTTTTGTGGGTGATTTTTTTATTAAGTTTTATTATCAAAGTTCATGAAAAATATAAAGCATCTCAAATATAATAAAAATTACATCGAGATTTCAAGACCACCGGACAACTCATGAAATCCATCATTTTGCGGGAATATGAAAAAGTCAAAACATTACAATCAGGCTACAACCAGCTACTTTATGGACCTGTTGGCGATTTACAATACACCACCTAATTTTGATTTGGACTGAGAACGATCAGAGTCATCAATACGAACTTAAACTGGTCTCCAGGGTAGCGATTTTTTTCCCTTGAATGTCTTAGTAACACCGGCATTGATAATGTCTTGGAAAGAAACCTAACAAGCTACAAGTAGAGCTGGAAAATAAAAACTAACACTGGTTTCAAACCGGGACTCAACAACATCAGTCATAACACAAAATGATCCTGCCCGAAACGCAGTTGTGCAGACTATCAAAGATCAATTCCAGACTTGAAAATAAAGTGGCCATCAGCTGTTGTGTGATATTTTGTCTTTGTTTAGCGTAGTCCACCCATCCCCAGTGTGGATGTTATGCTCGTCGGGATGTTGATCTATGAAACAAACTGCCGGCAATTTTCTGAACATAGAGGATAAAAAAAAAACATTGTGACATGAAGAATGACAAGAAAATCAAGCAAACCAGAAAAAGGACACTAAAAAACGTTAATGCAAAATAAACTTGATTACAAGAGATTACAGTCCTGTGATGTATGAGTGAATCGAAGCACGATCAGTGCCCCAATGCCCTTAACATCATTTAGCAAGTGGTCGCGCTAATGGCTAACACCACACTTCCGCGCAAGCATAGCATGGTACTTCCTCTGTAAATAAATATAAGAGCATTTAGATCACTAAAGTAGTAATCTAATCGCTTTTATATTTGTTTACGGAGGGAGTACTTCTTAAAAGGGATTAAGCTGGCCCTTCACGCCTCCCACTTATGGCTAGAACTTATTTGGTGTAGAGAGAAGGTCCATCATGTATGGTAGAAATTTAGGGTTTATGGTCTACCCTCTATTCTTTTGTGCTTATTCGTGGTGCCGCTCACAATTCGTATATCTGAGGCTAGCGGGTAGGGGCCTTTTTATATTGCCATTCCGAAAAGTCCATCTCTTATATAGATAATATTTCTAATCTTTTCAACTAGTTTCCGGCTAAATTATTACTCCCATCCAATGTGACCGGCTAAATTATTACTCCCACCCAATGTGACATGTATAGATGCATCGGGGAGGTTGCCTAGTCAACTATAAAATGGCAAATAAAACTCTCTTTTCTTTCTCAGGTTATAAGAGCATCTAGCTCGTATGTTTTAGCTTATTGGTAAAAAGAATGACCACCAACAACTTATCATTAACTACTTTAAGTCTTTAACACAGTGGTCATTCTACGTACAAGCTTGGGGTCTGTTAAACCCACAACTTTTGGGAAATACAACCTTCCTCCACTATTCGAGGTGTCCTAATGCGCGGGCGCGCAGGCCACTCAGCTGGCCCTCATTTTCTAACATGTTAGGAAAACTTTCTTTTTAGAACATTTGAAGTTTGTAGTATGTGCTTTTAGAAAAAAAAAACATAGTTTAGCTTTCTTAATTTGAAACTTTTAGAATTTTGTTCTTTCAAGTTTTAATTTTCTAAAAATCAAACTTATAGAATTTTATTCTTCCAAGTTATCATCTTTTCTAAAATTCAAATTTTTAGAATTTTGAACTTCCAACTTTAAATAATTTAAAATTTCAAAATCCACAAAAGAAAAGAAAGTAAAATTGAGAAGAAAAGGGAAAATAATGACGTTGATAGGGCCCCTCTGCATTGCAGTACCCTCCCCACACAAAAAAATGTGATGCCCTCTGGTGGTGCCCCCCTTAACAGCCCGGCATTCCCAACGCTCGAAGACCACAACTCAACGCTGGGGAAGGAATTCACTTTCACATATCATATATTGCACTCAATAGACCATGATAGATAGGGTAAATATGATACATACGTAGTCATGCCCTTTGAAATACGTTGTGGTACTTCTACTAAAAATACATCACACACATTACATGGTATGTCAGACCCGCAAAAGAGCTATTAATCGCTATTGCCAATGTTGCGGGTGCTTTATCTACTAGCTCTCTAACCGAGGGCCAGTCTAGTAATGGGCACAACACACGACAATTTTGTCCGGCGGTTTCATTCTGGGTTTCTTCAAGCCATTTATCTCATGTTTGAAAGTATTTTATTCCTTTTCTTCACAAAGTTACAAATATTTTTTACAAATATCCCAATATTTTTAGAGAACATGCAGACATTTTATAAAATTTAAAATCACATGGATCTTTTTTCAAAAAATAGGCGAACACTTTTTGAAATATATTTACAGTTTATAAAATGTTCTATTATTTTTAAAAATTATATGAACATTTAAGAAAAGGCATGAACACTTTTAAAAAGATGAGCATGCAATTTTGTAAATTGTTCACGCATTTATAAAAATATTCATGCACTTATTTAAAATGTTCACGTGATAAAAAAATGTTCACATATTAAAAAAATATCCTGCCATTTTAATTATTTCCAAATATCTTTATAAATAAATTTTAATTATACTCCCTCTGTACCAAAATATAAGACCTTTTTGTAAGCTACTTTAACCTACAAAACTTTCTTATATTTTGGTACAAAGGTAGTGCAATTTAAAAGTGGAAACAAAAAATTAAAATAAATAAAGTAAAATAGAAAAAAGAGAAAAGGAAACTAAAAAGTAAACCGATTGGTTCGGAACAAGCGAGGCCCATCAGACCCCCCCCCCTCGAGTTATCCCAGAAATTTGGACACAATGAGGTTCAAATAATAATCACCACATAAGGTTTCGAGGTATGGTCGATGAACCACGCACATGATCCATTGGCATGGCCCATTTTTGTTTCTTTTGTTCCTTTAACTTTATATTCAATTTTTTCTTTCAACATTTTTGTTTTTTCAATCTTTTAATTTTATTCCTTTTTTTGCAAAAAAGATTTCTTTTTTTACTTTCTATCAAATTTACGTTTTTTGTCTTGTCATTTTATACTTTAAACATTTCCCATACTATATGAAATTTCATGCACACGTGCCTGGATACTATTTTTTAATCCATAAACCTTTTTCTGTTGGACATATGTATTTTTGTGTACATTAATTTCGAAAATATGTGATAAAAATGTATGCATGAGCATGGTTTTCTTTGTTTCCGGCAATGGGTTGTTTGCCATATTTAAATGCAAATGCTGAAAATATGACATCAGATTTTTAGCATTGCCAGCCAACCTTCAGATTTTCCATGCAACAGATAAATTTCATGCTGTTTTGTAAGATTTTCCATTTTCCACTTTTTTCCATATAGTGTAAAAAGTTTAATAGAAAAATTGCCATGCTGCAGGCTGCAACGATTAATTGACATGCGTGTGGACGGGATCCGACGTACCTGAGGGCATCAGATCTTTAACGCTAGAAATCAGAAATCATATGTATATTGGGGTTCTTTTTAAATAGATTAACATCATTTTTTTTACAAAAATTGTGAAATTAAAATATGTTTCTAAAACGGCGCAGACCCGTACATGGGCCCGCTCTAGGGTGCCACTCAGGAAAAACATGGCACAAACTAGGCCCAATGACCGCTAAAAACACTGTGCCCGATCAGCCCAGTCCCCTTCCCCTCCCCGGGATCACCCGACACATTTTCTCAAAAAAAAAAAAAAACTTCGCGAAACCTACCAGGAGATCTTCTGACGCTGCCGAGGAGGAAAACCGCCGCCGCCGCAGCCGCCCGGGCCCTGAGGCGCCGTTGCAGGAGAAGCTGCACTGCGCTGGCTCGCCGACCAAGAGAGTGCGTACCTCCGAGCCCTACCCTCCTCCCCTCCCCATCCACCCCCCGCGTCATTCCAGGTTCGAGGTTCGTAGCTTAGCTACACCGAGCGGTCAGACCACACAACTTCCGGTACTAATCGAACTCCCCAAGCATGATTATTGCTTTAGTACCGTGTCGTTCTTCTCTGCATAGAGCATCTAGTATATATGAAGCCGTAGAAAGGGACGGCTCAAATCATCTCGAGGAAGCAACGAACCTTCTTTAATGTTTGGATTTGAGTAGAGCCTTCTTCAGAGGATTCACTGTCCACAGTTTGTCCGAAGATGCAATGGCAGTGCACCACTATCGTTGTCCCCATAATTGGTACTCCCTCTGTTCACAAATATAAGATGTTTTAACTTTTTTGTGAGTCCGATGTATATATATAGACACGTTTTAATGTGTTTGTTTTCCCGCAAAAAAAAAGTTGTAGTGTGTTTGTTCACTCATTTTAGTCTGTATGTAGTCCATATTGAAATGCCCAAAACATCTTATATTTGTGAACGGATGGAGTACTGGGATACAGTCTGCCAGCAAGATTGATCCGCTTTGAAATCTGATGTTAGATGGCAACTGAGGTATATGTAATCTACTGCAAATATATAATATTCGGGACTGAAGAGTAAAGTTGATGGTATCTTATTCTCCTGCCAGTCTAACTTTGGTATCGCCTTGCCAAACTCTCATTATGATTCTTGTCAAGAAAAACTTCCTCTGCTATTTAAGCGTCAAGACCTGAATTTCCCTGATATCTTCGTCAGTATTTAGTACGCTACGCACAGAGGCACCTTCCATTATTGATTCTTCTGAAAGAATCATATTTAGTCGTCCTTCACGATTCCCTGGGAAAGCAGGAGGCCTAATTCTTTGACCATGAACATCCAAAATATTCTAAAAGCCTTTAATTATAGAGGGCAAAGAATATACGCCTTTATGCATTTGAGCATGCACTCTGTGGGCAACAAGTTGTGGACACGCAGGGAATATTTATCTTTCCGTCTTCTTATCTATTCTTCCATCGCCAGAAACCACACACTCTTGCAAGCCAAGGGAACCCACTGAGTGATGCACATGTTTCATGGCCTGGAGAGCTCCAGGTACTCGGATTCCATATCAAATTATCACACGGTAAAGGCAGAGCAGTGCTCCATTCTGCAGTACCGAATGTTCCCTCTCGACTGTTACCATGATCCGGACACGACATGATAGGTTAACTTGCTACGCGTTACCGACAGGTGTAGGCACGAGAGAATCTTCGTTGCGTGCTGCTTACACGATGCTACCTTCGTATTGATCTATCACATATACATCATATGAATCATGTACCACGAGTGATTTTGCCACTATTCATTTTGCGGCTTATAAATTTCATATTATCTGGTTCATTTGAGTTTGTTCCTGAAATTTCATAGCTATATATAACATACTACCTCCCATAAAGAACTTTTGTTGATACTCGTAGAGGTATACAAATCTGGCAATTTCCACAAATACATAAAGATCATGGTAACAGTCGAGACACGCCCACCCCCCCCCCCCCCCCCAAAAAAAGTACTTGAAAGGGGTAATCTGTCCAGCTTTACTTATCAAAAACTAGAAGGATAACTCACTTCTTCAGCTAAAAGGATAACTTACCCTTTAGCTGAAGAGGCAAGTTCTAATCTCAACCACTGATCTGCATCGAAAGTCGGAAATAAAAAAGGAAGATGTAATTTTGTTGCTTGCATAATAGCGAACATGGAATATACATCACAAGCATGTTATTTCAGCTTGCTGCACATTTGACTTGATAAGGTACCAGTGCCGGCTTTGGCAAATACCTTAATTACACAAACACAAGTGACTTGATAAGGTACTGGTACCATCTTTGGCAAATACCTTAATTACACAAACACAAGTGACTTGATAAGGTACCAGTACCAACTTTGGCAAATACCTTAATTACACAAACACAGGTGACTTGATAAGGTACTAGTACCAGCTTTGGCAAATACCTTAATTACACAAAGACAAACATGATTAAGCCAGTTTCCTCAGCAGCAACACACGACCATCCTTGCCTCGAGCTGCCTCTCCATGTTGAATCTTGCAATGAAGTCTTCCACTCTCCTATTCAGCTCCTCAGTAGGCAGCTCCGTTGACTCCTCACAGTCTTCTTCCTTCATCACCTCTTCTTGCAGGTCATCACCAACATTATTGTTAACCAGTGCGACGTCGCTCTCTTCTTCCTTTTCACATTGATCTAGCTGCTGCGTGGTCATGCGTACACTAACTTCTTGTTCTGCTTTGACGATCTCTTCTGCAGCATGGGTCTCTTTGATTGCATGTGTAAAAGCCACAAGCTCACGGACCACAGCATCTATGTCATCCTCACCAGTGCTCGGGGATCGAGCACCGTTCCGCGAGAGCCTGGACTCGGTGGCGAGGAAGAGGACGATGATGTTGGAGAAGATGAAGAGGCACTTGGGTGTGGCGATCGCTGAAGCAGCAGAAGGAAGTGACACAAAGAGGAAGGCCCTCAGGCAAGAACACGCATGCGGTACCCAGGTCACCATGGATAAGAGGACCAAACCAAGAAGAGCGGCTTTGGAGAAGGCCTGGATCCGGCCTGCGTAGCCTCTAGCCATGGCGGTTTTCGTGGTAAAGGGGCGATGTTGCGTTGCACTCTTGGCTTTGCAATAGCGAAAAGAAGAACGAGCATATGCATGAAAAAACACAAGGAACCTGATGGATGCACGGCACCTAACGCATGCGGGTGTGGTCTATTTATAGCTGGAGAGTAGTGGCCAAAAGTCAGTTGGTCTTTACCCCGCCGGCTAAGTTATTCCCGGTTGAAATCAATCACTTGATTCCCTGCCTTATGCTGTTCTCTGCTTTTCCCATCTTTGCAAAAAGCAGTGGGACGTGATGGTCTAGTGGTGCTTGGGGAATATGGGCTGATTGCAAGGTGTCTTGCTATGGTGGCTCTACATCATTCTCGACGCTGGACTCGGTGGAATTTATTTTTATTTTTTGAAGGCTTCATTTGATAATATCATGCGGGAAACTGAAAACCCAAATTTAGATGAAGATATTTGTTCAATGTATCTATCGAGGGATTATTCCAAATAAGATCCAATCTATCGAGATGCAAATGGTAGAGGAACAAAAGGTGTTGCTTCTGCAATGAAGATGAAGCAATTCAGCAGTGTTTGTCTCATGTCTTCTTTGTCCCTTTTGGGGTTGTGGGTTCTGTGTTGTAGCATATCCTTTCTCTGCAAGTAGTATCTCGAGTATGTTTGCTGTTGGGGAAGCAATTCAGCATTGTTCGTCTCATGTCTTCTTTGTCCCTTTTGGGGTGGTGGGTTCTGTTGTGTAGCATATCCTTTCTCTGCAAGTAGCGTCTCGAGTATGTTTGCTGTTCAGGAAGCAATTCAGAATTGTCCGTCTCATGTCTTCTTTGCCCTTTTGCGTAGTTTGGTTGATGAAGCATGTTGTAGGAGGCCGGTTTCAGTCAGTCAGCTGAAACCGTTGGTCAGGTGCTTTAGGCTTTAGGCCTTTAGCAGAGTGTTGTTTGTTGTTGTCAGGAAGCTGGCGAAATCAGGTTGATATTTTGTGTTGGCGAATGAGGAGCAAAGTAATGGGGAATAGGACTGCGCAGCTGAACTCTGTTTGCACTAATGTTTTTCTTTTCAGGTTCCAGTAAAAGGCCCGATTGCACAGGGAGATTCTTTGGATAGTCTGTCCAGGAAGGCAACAACTTGATGAGATAATTCATATGCAAACAGAAATTGCTCACTTGTGGCATTGTTTTCTATTCAACCTCGAAATCGCTGCTACTGAGCAGGTAAATATTATGAATTACTTCTTGTCTTCTGTATATGTCAGTGCATTACCTTTGTGTGTATTTCCGCCTGTGATTAATTTCCCGATCACTTCAAGAAATAATACTACTGTACCAGCCCAGGAACTTACTGATGTTGCTTGACTCATGTTCTGTTCTGTATCTTTAAGGCTGTTTTGGATAGAAAAAGAGAACTCACTAACGTTGCCAGTCTTGTTCAACTTTTTTTGTATAGATTGTTCTGTTTCCTCGTTTGTTTTTGTAATTCATCATTTTTTCAGCTAAACATATTGCTCAATAATACACCAAGGCAAGCAAGGAAATCTGAACAATGTGCGCGGCACCATAGGAGGACGGGTGAACACATGGCACACGTCCATATGCCCACCTTGCATTGAAACTGACAAACAAGATTGTTTTCGAAAGACCAGCAAATTCAAATTTAAGTGTTCAACGTAGCAAATTAAGATTAAAGTTTTTAATCCGAGAATTGATAGGGGCCGCGCGAACGCGTCCCCCCTCTATCATAAATTATGACGTCCACTCTCCCACTTGAGGAGATGGTAAGCCAGCGCATCCATCAGATGCACTGTGGACCACTAGCCTAGACCACGACTCTTCATAATCAGTCATCAACCCCGTCCAGGTAAGTTATCAAATTCATCCAGGCATTGACTAGCAGATTTATTATAAGAAATATCACCTTCATCAAATATATAAAGAGAATTTATCTTTACTACCCGTGTCGGGGTGTCGAGCCATATATTTCTTCAATAGGTGGTAAATTCTTAACATCTTTAGATTTAATACCAGTTTCTTTTATAGATTTCTTTGCCTCTTGCATACTGAGGAATAGAATACCTCTCTTCTTTGGAGTTGCCTTAGGTAGGGGTGGGCACTGTTAAACCGAAAAACCAAACAGAACCGAACCGAACCGTATTAACCGGTTTGCCGGTTAATTTAGTGGTCCACTTTTTGGTTTGGTGGGAAACTCTATGGTTGTTCGTTGGTGTTTGTTCGGCTTGAATTGCCCAGAAACCGTATAGACCGAACAAACCGATATCTACGACACCTCGTGTAATACCTTGTTTACGTATGCGCAACAGGGTGTCACACCTAATCTCTAGCTTAGTGTGACAAGGAACCTGACGGGTGGGTCTGGCCAACTGGCCGCCATCTGGCCCGTGTGTGGAGTTAAAAGAGGCTGCCTGTGGCTGAGTGAGGCATGCGTGTGTAAACTACTTTGTACCTGAACCTTTCCACTGCAATCTCACCTCCTTCCTCCTCTCCAAGTATTTCTCACCTGCCTCCTTCGTTCTCATCCTCAATCCCCTTTCCCTTTGATTTGGTGTGTTACAATTGGTATCAGAGCCAATTTCGTCGCCAAATTTTTTTCCTCCGCGCTGGATGTAGATCGGTAACATCCACCGTGCCGGTGTGAGCTGATCTGACAAGCACACCCGAAATCCGTCGCGGGGTTCAATCTCTCCAGAGCGAGGTGACGACGCCCTAAAAGCTTCGGCGACCACGCGACAGGTGTTGCCCGCCATGGATGAGAGAAACAACATCACCAAGCTGCTCGAGTCCCTCCTCTCCAAGGTGGACGAGCAAAAGGCGGCCCACGACAAGCAGATCGAGATGCAAGCTACGTTCAACACACAGATCTCACAGGAGGTGTGTGGTCTTGCCAAGCAGAACGATCTGACCCAGGTGGATGTCGATGCGACGCGCAAGACCGTCAAGGGCTCGGCATCGTCGTCGGGCTCGGCGCATGATGAA
Organism: Triticum urartu; assembly: GCF_003073215.2. Classification (NCBI taxonomy): domain Eukaryota; kingdom Viridiplantae; phylum Streptophyta; class Magnoliopsida; order Poales; family Poaceae; genus Triticum; species Triticum urartu. The sequence continues at coordinate 531,540,386 of NC_053027.1, read as the reverse complement.
GCACGGAGACGAGCCGGTGGTGCAGATCAAGGTCTAGTGGGGAGCAGGAGACAAGGCACCAGCAACATGGGAAGATTACAACGTCCTCCGCAAGTGATTCCCGGCCGCCGCGCTCTGGTCGGAAGAGGAAGAAGAGGCACCTTAAGGAGGGGAGAATGTCATACCTAATCTCTAGCTTAGTGTGACAAGGAACCTGACGGGTGGGTCTGGCCAGCTGGCCCGTGCGTGTAGAGTTAACAGAGCCCGCCTGTGGCTGAGCGAGGCATGCATGTGTAAACTACTCTATATGTGAACCTTTCCACTGCAATCTCACCTCCTTCCTCCTCTCCAAGTATTCCTTACCTGCCTCCTTCATTCTCATCTTTGATCCCCTTTCCCCCTGCGATCTGGTGTGTTGTTATTGTTACACAGGGCCGTTTGATACAGGGTTGTTTTGCTGATCGGCCCATCCCAGTTGTAACTTAGGAATAACTAATGTAATCACCCCATGCTCCCACTTCCCTCGTATGAAAACCTAGCCGTCAACAGTGACACCATCAGGCGGCCCCCTCTCCAGCCTTTGGCGAACAACTCATCGTCCAGCCGGCTTCCGCGAGCCAGCAATCACCGGCAATCCTTGTTGGTTGTGTCGGCTGTCCGGCTAGTCGGTCGATCATAGGTACTTGGACCATTGCTATGAGGTTCTAATCTTTGGATCGAAGTAGCACTACTATAAATAACACCATGCTAGCATGAATAATTTAATCTGCTTAGATTATTTTGCTATTGTTTGCATGCAGCATAATCAATAGTTGTATTCTTCCAACAAGTAGTTATAGGATTCCAAGCTCAGTTTATGACTAATATTAAGGTTACTAGCTCCTGTGATTATTTTGTGCATTCCATACAATGCAAATCACCACTCAATAATTCTTACACTTCTACTGATGGGTGCATGTACTTCGGGTTTTCAGTTAACCGAGCAAACCAAACCGATATATTTGGGTGAATATGGTTCGGTTTCTAAATTTTGTGTGATTATTTTGGTTTCCATTTCTCCAAAACCAAAATTATGAAAAACCGGATAAACTGAACCGTATTAACCATATAAACTGAACTCTCAAGCCTACGCTTAGGTGGTAATTCAGGAAGTGTCCAATCATTATCATTTCTCAATATATTATTCAATAGTTCTTCAATCTGTCCAATAGTTCGTTCACTGAAAAACAACAACACAACTATCTAGTTAGTCCCTAGAAGCATCGATTAGTCCATTATAAAAGATATCAAGTACTTAATTTTTCTTGAGAGGATGATCATGCAAAACGTTAAGTAATTGGAGAAGCCTTAACCAAGCTTGAGGGAGATTCTCCTTTTCAATTTGCAAAAAGTTAAATATTTCCTATAAGGCAGCTTGTTTCTTATACGCAGAAAAATATTTTTTAGAGAAGTAATATATATCATATATCCTGAGGACTGTGCAAACAACCAGGAGCAAGAGTATTAAATCACTTTTTAGCATCATCTTTTAATGGAAAATGAAACAACTTAAGAATATAGTAATAGCGATTTTTTTCATCATGAGCAAATAGGATGACTATATCATTTAATTTAGTAAAGTGTGTCACAACAGTTTCAGTTTCATAACCATGAAAATGGTTAGATTCAACCAAAGTAATTTACTCAGGATCGACGGAGAATTCATAATCCTTATCGGTAACAAAAATAGAAGAAGTAGCAAATTTAGTATCATATTTCATTTTCTCCGTCATAGATTTTTCTTTAAGCCTACTCATTAATTTCTTAACACCATCTCTATCATTAGAAGCAAGAAATTTTTTAGCTATCTCCCCGTTAATAATATAACTCTCAGGTATTCCAACTCTAGTAGGAGAGCTAGGCATAATAGGAGAATCATAATTTTCATCAGTTTCAGCAATTTCAAGTTCTTTAGATTTAGCAAGTTGTTCATCAAGAAATTCACCCAGTGGCACAGTATCATGAAGCAAAATACTAGCATCATCACAAGTTTCATTTAAAGCAGAAGTAGTATCATCAATTACTTGTGACATATCTGAATGAGTAACAAGTGGTGGTGTCGCAAGCCTACTCAAAACAGAAGGTGAATCAAGTGCAGAGTCCGATGACACTTCCTTACCTCCTCTCATCTTAGAGGGTATGATCTTGGTTCTAGTATCTTTCAGATTCCTCACAATGATCAACAGATATAAATTCCAAGTGACTCAACAAACAGAGCTATGCTCCCCAACAATGGCGCCAGAAAAAGGTCTTCATAAGCCACAAGTATAGGGGATCACAACAGTCTTTGAGGGTAATATTTCATCCAAATTTATTGATTCAACACAAGGAGAGCCAAAGAATATTTGCAAGTATTAACAATTGAGTTATCAATTCAGCCACACCTAGAGAACTAAATATCCGCAACAAAGTGTTTAGTAGCACAGTAGTATGATAGTTTGATAGCAGTGGTAACAATAACAGCAGTAGCAGGAACAGTAAAAATAGTAGTTTGTAGTGATTGTAACAGCAGCAACAACGGTAGTAACTTGGCAAAGATCAATATATGAAAAGCATAGGCATTGGACCAGTGATGATATTTGTGTTGGATGACATTCATCATGTAACAGTCACAACCTAGAGCGATACACAATAGCTCCAATTCATCAATGTAATGTAGGCATGTATTCCGTATATAGTCATACGTGCTTATAATAAGAACTTGCATGACATCTTTTGTCCTACCCTCCCATGGCAGTGGGGTCTATAAGGAAATCTAAGGGATATTAAGGCATCTTTTTAATAGAGAACTGAAACAAAGCATTAGCACATAGTGAATACATGAACTCCACAAACTATGGTAATCACGGAAAAGAATCCCAATTATTGTCACCTTGGGGTATGCAGATCATAACACGTAATAGATGCATATAACTTGCAAGATAGTATCAAGAACTCAAATATATTCATGAAAATATAAAGGGCTCAAATCTGAAATCATGGGACTCAGACACTAGTGACAAGCATTATTAAGCATATCAAAATCATAGCAATATCAATCTCAGAACATAGTGGTTACTAGGGATTAAAGCCCTAACAAATTGACTCTATTACATGACAAATCTCATTCAACCCATTACCATCCAGCGAGCCTATGAAGGAATTATTCACTCTCGGTGATGAGCAACATGGAATTGTTGATGGAGGATGGTTGATGATGATGACGACGTTAAATCCCCCCTCTTCGGTGCCCTGAATGGACTCTAGATCAGCCCTCCTGATGAAGAACATGAGGTGTCGACGGCTCCGTATTGTAAAATGCAATAAAAATTTCTCTCCATTGTTTCTCTTGGCGAATAGGTATTATGGAGTTGGAATTAGGGTTGCCGGATGCTCCAGGGCCCCACAAGCCTGGGGGGCGCACTCCTGGGCTTGTGGCTCCTGGGTGCCCCCCCTTGGTAGTCCTCTTCGCCAATATTTTTTATATGTTCTGAAAGTATTCTCCATAAATTTTGGCACAAAAATAACACCATGTCAATTCTGCTGAAAACAACACCAGTCTGGGTTAATTCCATTCAAATCATGCAAATTAGAGTCCAAAACAAGAGCACACGTGTTTGAAAAAATAGATACATTTGGGATGTATCACTCCTTCGCCTCCTCCTCCGGATCCGTCACCTCCATCGGCCTCGGTAGCCGCTCTCCCTCCTCCTCCTCCGGCTACTGTTGCTCCTCCACCTCCGGCTTCGGTGAGTCCGGAGGCAGCCTGGCAGTGATGCGGGCAGCGTGCCTTGCTTGGATCTCCTCTGTGGTCTGCCTTCGGTGCTCTGGCATTAGCATAGCATACGTCGTGATCTTGCGTCGGACCATGGCAATGCCGGAGAGCATGGGAGAGCGGGTGAGAGGAGGCAGACAGGCTCAGGTGGCGGCGTGGAGAGGCAGGAGGTGGATGGGCTAGGGTTGGGGACGTCGGCCGGCTTGAATAGCCGGATTTGGCCTCAGGCGGCGAGCCGGAGCGGCGACACACTGCGACGACGGAGGAGGCCTTCGTCGGACCGCCGTGTTTCTGGGCGATTCCGCATGGGACCCCATCGTTAGTCCTACGTGACGGATGCACTCGAGCACCCGCATATATATTTGGGCTGGATATGAGGGGTGCCGGTCAGCCCAGACGTTTGAAGCCCATTTGAGGCGCCCGTATAGGTCATATTTTCGTGACCGGTCAGTGATCGGGCAGGCCTCCCGGTCGTTTGAGGCCGGTTTGGAGGCGCTTTGTTGTAGATGCTCTCAGCTCCTCAACTCAGCTCACCGTGACAACAGTATAGCCGACCATGGACGGGCAAATTCACTATTTTGGCCCCTTTGACATAGTTTAGCGCGATTGGTGACATCGGCCCCTCGCCGATTGGCACCGCAACCGTCGTTGAGTCCTTCTTTGCTGGCCCCTCCGACTTCTGTGACATGGCGTACATCTCGTGCAGGTTCCCGTCTACGCATGCCCGGTGCTGGCAACACCGATGCGTGCCTTCGTCCACGACGTGTCCCCAAGCCTGGCAAGTCTGGAGTGGCGCTTTGTCAACTTCGTCTTCGTCCGTCGACGCATGCCTGGTGCTGGCAACACCGACATATGCCTTCATGTACGATGTGTCCCTGGGTTTGGCAAAACCGGCGCGACGCCTCGTCAACAATGTCTTCTCCCCGGCGCACCACTACTTCGACACCACTGCCCCCATGACTAACTCCGTGCCTCCTTGCGCCCGCGGCTCCACCGCGACTTCCTTAACACTGGCTACGCCGACTCGACATCGACCACGGCGTTCTTCGCACGGGGGGGGTGTTAGAAATATATTTGGGATACATGTATTTGGTAGTCTAGGATTTTTAATCCGTCTCCTACCTTATCTCTAGGAGAAGCGTCTTGTCCTTCAAGTCTTCTACTCAATATATACTCGCCCTCAAGTCTCAATAATACATCCATCATACTCCGCCAATCCCCTCTCTATCCCTTCTTACACAATATATTAGAGAGTTGTTGGCTGCGACAAGTAAATGAACAAATCCTGGAACAAGTAACCGTAGCAGTAAAATGCATTATCAAGATTCAGCATTTGGTTCGAATGATTCTTTGATGGGCAAGAATCTGAACGAGCACGTAGCATATTGACAAACAGATACAACTAAGTGAAAGGCATTGCTTCAACTCAGACATGACAAATATTAAGGATATCAGGAAGCATGCATCAGTTATCTCATTTAAAAACGTACAAGGTCTTGCATTGACATAAAAGAGAAGAAACATGGCTGAAGATGCACACATACAAATATTCTTTCTTAAAATGCTAACTGTAAATTGTTGAACTACTCCCAGTAAAAAACTATGCAAAAGGCTCAAGTAGTCCATGCATATATCCTGAATTTAGACTTTCGTCATAGGCACTCGCTTCTCGCCAAGCAGGTGCCTCATTTTTTTACACTAGATCGTTGATGGCGCGCGATGCGGTGCCTGTCTATTTTGCACTAGAACAATTGGATTTTTCAGAATTATTATGAAGTATCAAAAGATGGTTATGTTCGCACACAAACACGTCACCATGTATCTCCAATGCCGAGGGTGATGCATCGCAGCTCACGTCGAAGGAGACCCGTCTGGAAGCGTGGTACGCAAGCAATCTGGTGGGTGCTTTTGAGTACCCAAAACCCCACACGCCCGAGAGGGACCCCGTCAGGGCACGTGGCGGCTATGGGCTGCCCAAAATCGGCCTGACCGCCCCTAGGGCCTCGAGGTTCGCTGCCCTGCAACAAGAAAAACGAACGAAGAATGAGGAAGAAGAAGAACAAGGATAGGAGATAGATGAACACGAAAAAGTAGTAGATGTATTTGTTCGATTGTGTGTTGTTGAATCGGCCGTCACCCCTTAGGTATATAACAGGCGGCTGGACTTCCTGTGCAAGGAAAATGCTTGGATTCACGCCCAGAACCCTAGTCAACTTTGGATTGGTTTTGTCCGAACTTTTCATAACTGTTCGGTTTAAATTGGCTGCACTTTGCGGGTCTTTTTTGTGGCAGTAAACGATCTTGGATGAAAATGCGGACAAAAGCATATTTAATCGTTTCGACTAGACGAACAACTTTCATGTTGAACGTTTTTCGATTCGAGGCCATCTTCATGGCTGAATCGCTCACGCAAAACGGATTGTCACTCGCGCTACCCATTAGACACCATGTCTGATGGGGCGAGCCAGTTTTGCCTCGTGACAAAGCCATATTCAAATGGCTAAGTTTTGCATACGATCTCGAATTGAGACGATTTTTATATCAAAATCATCCGTTTCGACGAGACGCATAACTTTCATGTTGAATGTTTTTCCATTTTAGGCCATTTAATTGGGTTTCAATCCATTCTTTAATCTGGTGTCAACATGAGCATCTTTGAACTTGTCATAACTTTTGCATCCGGGCTCCATTTTAGTCCATCTTCATATCCATCTTGATCTTCTCAAAGAGAGCCATCCCATGGTGACTTCAATAATAAGTCTGAATTAATCTTGACATAGCTTCAAGCTACTCTTTATGATCGTGCCACTTTTCAGCGTCAACGCATGCCCCCTGTTTTTTGGCAAAGCTAGCGTGCCAAAAAATAACTTGTACCGTGTTGGTTCTAAGGACGATGTCAACACTCCATCAGCCATTTATATGCTTAGGGCGATAATTAATATCGACCATTATTATTTTTGAATCCTTGATGCAAACTTGGGCGAAACCTTCTCAACTTCATTAACAATTCGATGATAAAATTCCATAGATATGTATCTCAAGGTCATCCTACAAACCATATTATTCACCCTTTTGCTAAGATTTTGTAGATAATCAACAATAAACTTTCTCCAGTCCTTACTTTAGCCCGCATAAAAATTTCATTAGTGTACGAAGCTGTGGGCTTCGGTTCGGCCTTACCTATGTTGGCGAGACGAAGCATCGGCTATTGAGAGAAATGCAATACACCATGATTAACATAGTAGCCGGATGCTTGTTGTGCTAACTCTTTCGAATTTTCATGTCTAAATATATGAACAATTTTAAACCAACCCAAGGTAAATTTTGCATCTAGACATACCCCAAGATAAACTATAAGTGATTCGCCAAAACATTGATAATCCCTAGATATTTGTTGCACTACTCATAACTAATCACCGAAAGCCTCAATATGTATAGCACCTATAGCAAGTAAAATATTCAATCCGAATAACAATGCATATTCGGCTTTGATTAATCGTGCATAAAAATATTCTAAGCGGCATGAGGATTCAAAAATAGTACCATAAAGAAATATATAAACAACACCAACACTTTGTCCATTGCTACAAATTGAACCATCAAAACATAATCTCCATAGTACTAGAAAGACAAGGCTAATATCAACATTATGCATGTCATTAATCCGATGTTCAGTAATAAAATCAGCTATGACGTGGCCTGGGGAGGTTGCTAGTGACCAAAACGCCACAGTAGACGTATTTTGGTCATAAACGTCTTCGACCATTCCAGAAGAAAGGTCACTATAGTCAGTTTATGACCGCCAGCTTTTGACCTTCTGTTTTTGGTCACAAAAAGGTCGCAAATGAAAAACCATGACCTTTCAGTGACCAATAGTGGTGGTCACAAGTTGACATATTTCTTGTAGTGATAGCCATGGCCACAAACGCTAGTCACTTCGGTCTTACCGATAGGGATCTCGGTCTCACCGAGATGGGATTGCAAACTCTCTGTTTCCCTTTGTAATGTTTTGGTCCAACCGAGATGAGCGATTGGTCCCACCGAGTTCACAATGCAAACTCTTTGTTTCCCCTTCGTAACGTCTCGGTCTCACTGAGATGAGCGAATCGGTCCCACCGAGTTTGCCTGACCAACTCTCTGGTTAGTTTATTACCAAAATCGGTCCCACCGGGTTTGTGTAATTGGTCTCACCGAGATTACGTTATGCCCTAACCCTAATGAAATCGGTCACACCGAGTTGACATGTCGGTCCCACCGAAAAGCCTAACGTTCACATTTTGAACTAAATCGGTCTGACCGAGTTTCATTATTCGGTCCCATCGAGTTTCGTGATTTGTGTGTAACGGTTAGATTTTGTGTGGAGGCTATATATACCCCTCCACCCACTCTTCATTCGTGGAGAGAGCTATTAGAACATTCCTACACTTCCAACATTCATTTTCTGAGAAAGAACCACCTACTCATGTGTTGAGACCAAGATATTCCATTCCAACCATATGAATCTTGAACTCTAGCCTTCTCCAAGTTGCTTTCCACTAAAATCATCTTTCCACCAAATCCAAATCAGTGAGAGAGAGAGAGAGTTGAGTGTTGGGGAGACTATCATTTGAAGCACAAGAGCAAGGAGTTCATCATCAACACACCGTCTATTAACTTTTGGAGAGTGGTGTCTCCTAGATGGGTTAGGTGTCACTTGGGATCCTCCGACAAGATTGTGGAGTTGAACCAAGGGGTTTGTATGGGCAAGGAGATCGCCTACTTCATGAAGATATACCCTAGTGAGGCAAGTCCTTCGTGGGCGATGGCCATGGTGGGATAGACAAGGTTGCTTCTTCGTGGACCCTTCGTGGGTGGAGCCCTCTGTGGACTCGCGCAACCGTTACCCTTCGTGGGTTGAAGTCTCCACCAACATGGATGTACGATAACACCACCTATCGGAACCACGCCAAAAATCTCCGTGTCTACATTGCGTTTGCTCCCTCCAAACTCCTCCCTTTACCTTCATGTGCAATGTTTTACATTCCGCTGCTATACTCTTAGACTTGCATGTGTTGGTTGATTGCTTGACTAGTGCTAAGTTGCTAAAATCTGCCAAGACTTAAAATTGGGAAATGTTAGATTTTTATTAAGTCAAGTAGTCTAATCACCCCCCTCTAGACACACTTTCGATCCTACAAGTGGTATCAAAGCTTTGATCTCCATTTGCCTTGATTTCCATAGTGTTTGGTGATCACAGCCTTGGTTTCACAACCTAGAAGAGTGTGGCATCTAGTGAGGGAAATTACCACCGTAGAGGTCCTTACTTTGATGGTACTAATTTTGCTAGTTGGAAGCATAAGATGAAAATGCATATTGTTGGACATAACCCCGCCGTTTGGGCTATTGTGTGTATTGGCTTGCAAGGTGAATTCTTTGATGGGAGAGAACCAAACTGTGAAGCTACCGCGGAAGAGTTGAAGATGCTGCAATACAATGCTCAAGCTTGTGATATTCTCTTCAATGGATTGTGCCCCGAAGAATTCAACAAAATCAGCCATCTTGAGAATGCAAAGGAAATTTGGGATACTTTGATTGATATGCACGAAGGTACCGACTCCGTCAAGGAATCCAAATTGGATGTACTTCAAAGTCAACTTGACAAGTTCAAAATGAAGGATGGTGAAGGTGTCGCTGATGTACTCTAGGCTTGCTCTCATCACAAATGAGATTGCCGGCTTAGGAAGTGAAGAGATGACCGATAGATTCATCATCAAGAAGATCCTAAGAGCCTTGGATGGAAAATATGATATCGTGTGTACATTGGTTCAAAAGATGCCCAATTACAAAGATCTCTAGCCAACGGAAGTCATTGGAAGAATTGTTGCTCATGAGATGTCACTCAAGGAGAAGTAAGAGCTTCACAACAAGTCAAGTGGTGCTTACAAAGCCTCATATGATGCTCCCACATCATCAAGTGAGAAACAAACCTTCAATGAACAATTGAGCCTTATGGTGAAGAACTTCAACAAGTTCTACAAGAGTATAAGCAAGGAAAGAAGTTCCAGGTCAAGGTCCTACAATGACAAAATATCTTCGAGCCGTGAACGTAATTGCTACAATTGTGGAAGACTTGGACACTACTCCAATGAGTGTACGACTCCCTACAAAAGAAGACAAGATTCACCCAAAAGGAGAAGTAGAAGAGAAGAATCACCACCTAGAGAGAGGAGTAGAGATGACCATTATGAACGAAGAACATCACGGAGAAGCAAGGATTCGAGAAGGAAGGACAAATCATCAAGGAGCTACAAAAACGAAGACATCAAGCTCATGTTGGTGAATGGGTATCTGGCTCCGACTCCGACAATCACTCTGAGAGAAGTTATCACTCCGACTCCGAATATACTCAAGATGAAGGTGTTTCCGGTCTAGCACTTGTGTCAACCAACTCCCACAACATATTTGACTCACCAAATGAAGGAATTGGAAGATGCTTCATGGCTAAAGGCCCAAAGGTATCACACCCCGATCGAGTATGTTGATTTCAATAGTGATGAAGATGATTTGCTAGGATTTTATGATTTACTTGTTGACAACTCTAGTTATGAAAACTATGATGAACTTACTATTAATCATGCTAATCAAGATAAAACTAATGACGATGATAAGAAGGAGATTGAGCATCTGACTAAAGAACTAAACACTCTTAAGTTAGCTCATGAAACTACCTTGGAAGATCATAGAGAACTTTTAAAGACTCATGAAAAGTTACGCTTTGAAAAGCTCAACCTTGAGCAAAAGCATGGGTTCTTAAAGGCAATTCATGATGATCTTCGCAAGAAAAGTTCTTATATTCCGAAGCATTTACTCTTGTCTACTTACATGCCACAAGTAAAATCTAGCAACAAAAGTAAGAAAGATTCTTCATCTAGTAGTAACAATAATCATGCTAAATCCAAGGTTGGTGCTTCTAGTAGTTCTCTTGATTCCACTAATGATTCTCTTAGCCAAGTTACACTTGAGCAATAAAATAGCTTATTGAAGGGAATTATAGAGAAAGGTGTTTACAAGAGCCTTGCCGGGAGTAAGCAATTTGAGGAAATTGTACGCAAGCAAGGAAGACACCGGAAGAATCAAGGAATTGGTTTTGAACGAAAGTTCAATGCCAATGGAGTTGAGTGGGAAGAAGATCAATACCCCAAGACGAAGTTTGTTCCTCAACAAGAGAAGTATGATCCTACTTCTTTCCAAGGGACACAAGCTCAAGATGATCTTCCACCACAAGACCACAAGCTAAAAGGGAAGGACAAGCTTCAAGAGGAGATTGATGCATTTGAAGAAGCTCCCAAGGCCTTGGTCAAGTGGGTTCCGAAGACTACATCAAGTTCTACTACATCAAGTACGACTACAACTCCAAGGATTCCCATCAAGATGATGTGGATCCCGAAGAAGAAGAACTAGAGAGTTCTTGAGGGTGACTCCGCCAACATACTTCACTCATATCTTTTGGCAAGGACATGTGCAAACAACTTCCACATCTTGCACTAGTTCTAGGAGTCACAAACCCTCTTGTTGGTAAGACAAGGGACAAGGTAACCTAATGCTTTCATGGACATCATCTTATGTGAACATCACTCTATGTCTATGGATATCCTTGTTTGTTCCTTGTGGGACTAACCCGTGTAGGTATTGAAAGTGCAACTCACTCCAATGGATTGCTCCGAATGATCTACATCAACATTGAGCATCTACATCTTCAACACCTACATGAAGTCATCATCGACAAAACCCAAAGTTAGTTCATCCCTCTTAGGGGGGGTATCACATCTAGGGGGAGCTTTACTCTAATCAATTGAGCTAACGCAACTCTAAAGGTGTGAGCACAACAATACTTTATGTAAAAGTGGCAACCCCACTTGTGCTTAAACAATGAGTATGACCTATGATATTGAAAAATCTCCGACAATCACTATTGGAAGTTTTCAAATACCTCTACCTATTGTCAAAAAGAAATATGAAATGCTTATTGTTGGGGAAATACATATCCCCATTGAGGTAACTTAGTGATTTATGAAAGTTCTTCGGTTTCATGCTAACCGAAAGTGGTTGTTAATAAGAGTTGATCAACCTTATTAATGATTTGAACGGTATGAAGTTGATGAATTTAGTAAGCACAACTTTCTGTCCCTACTTTTTATTCTCTGTTTTTATTAGTTAAATAAAATAAAATGCCATGTTTTGTTTGTTTTCTGAATTTCCCGTGCAATAAAAAATGACCCAAAAATAAAAGTTCTCAGAATACCCTGAAAATTTCATATGAATTTCATATGAATTTTTTCTGAATATTTAAGGATTTTTAGTGTAAAAATAACCAGAGGGGGCGCACCAGGTGGGCACAACCCATCTGGGCGCGCCAGCACCCCCTGGCGCGCCCTGGGGGTTGTGGTCCCCACGTGGGCCCCCTCACTTATCTCTTCATCCCACATTGTCACCTACCTCCAGAAAAAAATCACCCTCCCTCTCTGTCGGGGATATACCCCGTGGTATGACCGAGCCGGAGTTATAACCCGGCTGGGACTTGGTAAACCGGCAGATGGTAAACCAGCAGAGAGTTAAGACATACAGTTAAGAGAGATGGTTAAGACGGATGGTAATCCGGCAGATGATAACCCGGCAGGTGTTAAGTTAGATGATAACCCGGCAGGTGTTAAGTCAGATCATAACCCGACATGTGTTAAGTCCCGGCAGGTGTTAAGTCAGATGATAACCCGGCAGGTGTTAAGTCAGATGATAATACGACAGGTGTTAAGTCAGATCATAACCAGGCAGACAGTCATAACCCGGCAGACAATCATAACCCGGCAGACAGTCATAACCCGACAGACAGTCATAACCCAGCAGAAAGGGTCGCCTGGGGTTATGAAGCCCGAGGCGTTAAGAAGCCCATGAAGAGAAGTCAAAATAGTTTAAGTCTTAATCCGAGTTGGACTCTACATGTAGCCCGCCCCTTCAAACATATATAAGGAAGGGCAGGGCACCCCGAAGAGGGGGGGGGGATAATCTTGAGGGTTAGACACAACTAGGAGAGCTGGTTTACAGCGACTCCCTCATGATGATAATGAGACATAGCCATAAACAACATGTAGGTTTGTTACCGGATGATGTTTCCCGGGGCCCGAAGATGTCTAAACCCTTGTTTGTGTTGCGTCTCTCGATTCCAATCAACCCCTCTCAAGCTACCACATAGATGCGTTGGCCTCACGACTAAGTCCGCACACTAGGACATCTGCTGTGACAATTCCACGACAGTTGGCGCCCGCCATGGGGCCTGCGCACGGTGGTGTTGAGTTCTTGGAGGGATCTCTCGAGGGATTGAGAAGTTTGCAATTTTTTGGATGAAGAAGATCCTGTTTGGAAGGATTTGCATCAGCTTCAAGTTTATCAGTCTAGATTTAAGATATAATAGGTTGAAGGTTCAAAAGAAATTAGGGTTACTATTGTGCCGCTGCCATCGGATGTGTAACCCTTCAAGTTACAGTCAAACCAAAGGGCAACACGAACAACCAAAGACCCATAATCAGACCCTGACTACATCCAGACTCGGATTCGCCGGCCAGGCCTGCTCTTCCTCACCCCCGGATTCCACCATCAAGGGTCGTTGCTCCGTCCGAGTCAAACTGGCCACTAAGCCCGCTGAGCGGTTAAGTCGCCGCAGCTGTGCAAAATCCGCTCTGCCCCTCTGGTCGGTCTCAAACCGCCCGCCGGTTCGTGCTTTTTCCTGCCGTCTCGCCGTTGTGGCAAACCGCCCGCCGGATTCGTGCTTTTTCGGCCGCACGCCCTCATCTCTATAGCCGCAAGCCCGGACCGAGTCACTGCTCTGGTCGGTTTTGGCGACCCCCGCGCCAGCTCTGCGGCTCTATCTCTGCCCCTGCTGCTCCTCCGTGCCTTCTCGGCGGATCCTCCTACGCTTCTGCTACTGTCACGGCCGCGCTGAACCGGCCACAGCCGCGTGACAACCTGCCTCGGCTTGAGCCACCACTCTGCTAGCGGACGCCTGACCGTCGAGCCTCTCTGCTCTGCGCCAGTTCAGCCCGCGCCACCTCTTCTGGCACGAGCCGCCTCTCCCGCGATCATCTCCAGCCCTGCTGGCTCTCGCCGCTCACTCCACCAAAGAAGGAGCCCTGCTTCCCCTGTGCTTTCTCTGGCTGGAAAGAAGGAAACAAAGGAAAAGTCAAGGGCGAAAAAAAGAAAAAAAGAGGTCTGACATGACCTGGAGGATCCCTTCTAAGCTGCCCGTGCTGCGTTTTAAGCCGCCACCTCTGTCATCATGCTGCAACTCTATGGATGATAATTTTCAATAAAATATATCAGTGCCATGCTTCCCCTATGGAGTGTGTGTTAGCATCATCATGCATCAGCATCCGCACATGCTTGCTATTGAACAGGTGTGTGCAAGCCACCGTCTGTGCAGCTTGATCTACATCAACTCGTCGGGACAGCGCCTGTGATTGACTCGCCGTCCACGTGGTTTACCGCGCCTGCGGTTGACTCGTCCGTCCGCACTAGCTTACAACGCCGCGGCTGACTCATCTGTCTGCTGCTACGGCCGACTTGGCCGTGATTGATTTCAGCTTCACCGTGGTGATTATCAACTCCGCGGTGGATAATTTCTGGCCTAACATATCAGCTGAAATCCATCCGGTATATTTTTATATTTTTATATTATATATTGTTTTGTTTAAAAGAGCAATTACTTCGGCTTGCAAAGTTATCTAATGCAGGACCCTAAACCGCCATATTGGCGAATATTTAAAGGCCGTCAGAAAATTTCCGGCTTAAAAGGAAGGATCCCGGTTTAAAATCCGGCTCAAGGGAAAGCTGTCTCCCACAAAGCTTTGAAGCTCTCAATATCTGGTTTAAGAATTTATGGTTCAAAAGAATAATCTCTCGCAAGTTCGAGTTCTCAGGAAAAATTAAAGGGACCAAAGAGAGTCTGTTGCAAAAGCACAGCTCAAACATAGGTGCCCCTTGAGCACAGCTCACAATATCACTTGGGGGCTTGGTCGTATTCGAACCATAGCTACACCTCTTGATCGGCGTAAGGCCACCAGGGAAATCATTTGGGGGCTTGGTCGTATTCGAACCATAGCTACACCTCTTGATTGGCATAAGGCCACCAGGGAAATCACTTGGGGACTTGGTCATATTAGACCATAGCTACACCTCTTGATCGGCGTAAGGCCACCAGGGAAATCACTTGGGGGCTTGGTCGTATTCGAACCATAGCTACACCTCTTGATCGGCGTAACGCCACCAGGATAATCACTTGGGGGCTTGGTCGTATTCGAACCATAGCTACACCTCTTGATTGACGTAAGGCCACCAGGATAATCACTTGGGGGCTTTGGTCGTATTCGAACCAAAGCTTATACCCTCTTGATTTTTTAGGTTTATTTTGATGAAGTTTATAATGCTTTATGAATATAATTTACTTATGTTTATTAACCCGGCCTGGCTTTCGACTATAAGTCGCCAGTATATATTTGTATGGCACCATTGGAATCATGCGCTTATAAATCATTGGATATATTATTCAAATATTTAATAGCCAACGTGGCTAGATTTTTATTATGATTATCAATAACCAGTATTATGATTGTGGTTTTCAAAGTCGCTTTAGTGCAATGGATATTATTTTATCGATGGATATGATTTATTCTACAATAGAAGGAATAGTCCCGAGTCGCTGCAGGCTTATGGCCCGACACTTGGGGGCTACATTATTCAAATTGAGATTACATCAAATATGCAAGTCCCTGTCACTGCCAGCATGCACCATGACACTTGGGGGCTAATGCAAAGTCATTTTTTGACCACCTTATTGAAGACCCGACTCATCACATTGTAATGAGCCGACCCTTGGGGGCTACCAATTGCTCTTGTCAACAATTCAAGGTACACAAGTCTTAATCCATTATATTGAAGGGTCCACTCCTCAGTTGGTAAAGCATAAAGCTCTTAACCTTATGGACGTGGGTTCAAGCCCCATGATGGGAGTTACATCATATGATGTTATTTTCAATGAAGTATATATAAAGTCCCAGCTCAGTATTATCTTACTGAGCCGGCCCTTGGAGGCTACACGTTGTTGTTAAAGTCTACATGATCATATTGTCAAAGTCCCTGCTCATTATTTGCATAATGACCCAACCCTTGGGGGCTACACTGGTTGAAGTTTTTCTAAGCATCATGCAATTACAAGTCCCAAGTTGCTGCAAGCATGACAACCCAACACTTGGGGGCTACATATGTGGAATACTCAGTTCTGATTACTAATTGAGATGAACAACCTGGTTTTCTTCAAGCTGTGACATTCATATCTATAATACTTAAATAGTTCATCCCCACTATTCTATTTCTCTTGACATGCAGCCTATCCATCTCAGCACCCTTACCACATCATCAGTTTCTCTTAATTATTTTGATCATGCATCTCACCAAGTCACATTATTTTAAAAAAATGATTCGATTGTCTGTAAACCGAAAGGCCTCTGTAACCCAAGAGTCGTCCTCCCTTGGCTTTCACCAACATCTTCTCAATCTCCGCTTCCATCCTCCCCTCAATTCCTTGCACGATCCATCAACTAATTACGTGGCTATATTAATCTCCGGCAACCGATCTACTTCGTCTTCATCTTCCATCGAAACAGATGGAAGAGTAACAGATAGCTGTTCCTCCTTTAAGGAAACGATTGTACTACAGATAGAGCTGTTACTCCTTTTAAGCAACCGATCTGCTCTATTCCTATAGCCTCTTGAAGGAAATATGCCCTAAAGGCAATAATAAAGTTATTATTTATTTCCTTATTTCATTCATGCTAGAATTATATTAACCGGAAACATAATACATGTGCGAATACATAGACAAACAGAGTGTCACTAGTATGCCTCTATTTGACTAGCTAGTTAATCAAAGATGGTTATGTTTCCTAACCATGAACAAAGAGTTGTTATTTGATTAAATGGGATCACATCATTAGGTGAATGATCTGATTGACATGACCCATTCCATTAGCTTAGCACCCGATCGTTTAGTATGTTGCTATTGCTTTCTTCATGACTTATACATGTTCCTATGACTATGAGATTATGCAACTCCCGTTTGCCGGAGGAACACCTTGTGTGCTACCAAACGTCACAACGTAAATGGGTGATTATAAAGGTGCTCTACATGTGTCTCCAAAGGTAAATGTTGGGTTGGCGTATTTCGAGATTAGAATTTGTCACTCCGATTGTCGGAGAGGTATCTCTGGGCCCTCTCGGTAATGCACATCACATAAGCCTTGCAAGCATTGCAACTAATGAGTTAGTTGCGAGATGATGTATTACGGAACGAGTAAAGAGACTTGCCGGTAACGAAATTGAACTAAGTATTGAGATACCGACGATCGAATCTCGGGCAAGTAACATACCGATGACAAAGGGAAGAACGTATGTTGTTATGCGGTCTGACCGATAAAGATCTTCGTAGAATATGTAGGAGCCAATATGAGCATCCAGGTTCCGCTATTGGTTATTGACCGGAGACATGTCTCGGTCATGTCTACATTGTTCTCGAACCGTAGGGTCCGCACGCTTAAGGTTTCGATGACAGTTATATTATGAGTTTATGAGTTTTGATGTACCGAAGGAGTTCGGAGTCCCGGATGAGATCGGGGACATGACGAGGAGTCTCGAAATGGTCGAGACGTAAGGATCAATATATTGGACGACTATATTCGGACATCGGAAAGGTTCCGAGTGATTCAGGTATTTTTCGGAGTACCGGGTAGTTACGGGAGAAGCAATGGGCCTTGATGGGCTTTAGTGGGAAGAGGAGAAAGGGCCAAGGGGCTGCTGCGCCCCCCTCCCCTCTGGTCCGAATTGAATTGGACTAGGGAAAAGGGGGCCGGCCACCTTTCCTTCTCCTCCACTTCCTTCTCCCTTCCTCCCCTCTTGGTGGACTCCTACTAGGACTTGGAGTCCTAGTAGGACTCCACATCCTGGCCGCACCAGCCTTGGCCGGCCTCCTCCTCCTCCCCAATTCCTTTATGTACTGAGGCAAGGGGCACCCCATAGACACACACAAATTGATCCTCGTGATCGTTCCTTAGCCGTGTGCGGTGCCCCCCTCCACCATATCCACCTCGGTCATATCGTTGCAGTGCTTAGGCGAAGCCCTGCGCCGTTAGAACATCATCATCGTCACCACGTGCCGTTGTGCTGACGGAACTCATCCCCGAAGCTTTGCTGGATCGGAGCCCGGGGAGCGTCATCGAGCTGTACGTGTGCTAAGAACTCGGAGGTGCCGGAGTAACGGTGCTTGGATCGGTCGGATCGGAAGACGTACGACTACTTCCTCTACGTTGTGTCAACGCTTCCGTTCGATCTACAAGGGTACGTAGATCATACTCTCCCCTCTCGTTGCTATGCATCACCATGATCTTGCGTGTGCGTAGGAATTTTTTTGAAATTACTGCGTTACCCAACAGTGCTATCCGAGCCTAGGTTTTATATGTTGATGTTATATGCACGAGTAGAACACAAGTGAGTTGTGGGCGATATAAGTCATACTGCTTACCAGCATGTCATACTTTGGTTCGGCGGTATTGTTGGACGAAGCGACCCGGACCGACATTACGCGTACGCTTACGCGAGACCGGTTCTCCCGACGTGCTTTGCACATAGGTGGCTTGCGGGCGACAGCTTCTCCAACTTTAGTTGAACCGAGTGTGGCTACGCCCGATCCTTGCGAAGGTTAAAACAACACCAACTTGACAAACTATCATTGTGGTTTTGATGCGTAGGCAAGATTGGTTCTTGCTTAAGCCCGTAGCAGCCACGTAAAACTTGCAACAACAAAGTAGAGGACGTCTAACTTGTTTTTGCAGGGCATTTGTGATGTGATATGGTTAAGACATGATGCTAAATTTTATTGTATGAGATGATCATGTTTTGTAACCGAGTTATCGGCAACTGGCAGGAGCCATATGGTTGTCGCTTTATTGTATGCAATGCAATCGCGCTGTAATGCTTTACTTTATCACTAAGCAGTAGCGATAGTCGTGGAAGCATAAGATTGGCGAGACGACAACGATGCTACGATGGAGATCAAGGTGTCGCGCCGGTGACGATGGTGCTTCGAAGATGGAGATCACAAGCACAAGATGATGATGGCCATATCATATCACTTATATTGATTGCATGTGATGTTTATCTTTTATGCATCTTATCTTGCTTTGATTGACGGTAGCATTATAAGATGATCTCTCACTAATTATCAAGAAGTGTTCTCCCTGAGTATGCACCGTTGCGAAAGTTCTTCGTGCTGAGACACCACGTGATGATCGGGTGTGATAGGCTCTACGTTCAAATACAACGGGTGCAAAACAGTTGCACACGCGGAATACTCAGGTTATACTTGACGAGCCAAGCATATGCAGATATGGCCTCGGAACACGGAGACCGAAAGGTCGAGCGTGAATCATATAGTAGATATGATCAACATAGTGATGTTCACCAATGAAACTACTCCATCTCACGTGATGATCGGACATGGTTTAGTTGATTTGGATCACGTAATCACTTAGAGGATTAGAGGGATGTCTATCTAAGTGGGAGTTCTTAAGTAATATGATTAATTGAACTTTAATTTATCATGAACTTAGTCCTGGTAGTATTAGCATATCTATGTTGTAGATCAATAGCTCGCGTTGTTGCTTTCATATGTTTATTTTGATATGTTCCTAGAGAAAATTGTGTTGAAAGATGTTAGTAGCAATGATGCGGATTGGATCCGTGATCTGAGGTTTATCCTCATTGCTGCACAGAATAATTATGTCCTTGTCGCACCGCTAGGTGACAGACCTATTGCAGGAGCAGATGCAGACGTTATGAACGTTTGGCTAGCTCAATATGATGACTACTTGATAGTTTAGTGCACCATGCTTAACAGCTTAGAATCGGGACTTCAAAGACGTTTTGAACGTCATGGACCATATGAGATGTTCCAGGAGTTGAAGTTAATATTTCAAGCAAATACCCGAGTTGAGAGATATGAAGTCTCCAACAAGTTCTATAGCTAAAAGATGGAGGAGAATCGCTCAACTAGTGAGCATGTGCCCAGATTGTCTGAGTACTACAATCGCTTGAATCAAGTGGGAGTTAATCTTCCAGATAATATAGTGATTAACAGAATTCTCTAGTCACCATCACCAAGTTAGTAGAACTTTGTGATGAACTATGATATGCAAGGGATAACGGAAACAACTCCCAAGCTCTTCGTGATGCTGAAATCAACGAAGGTAGAAATCAAGAAAAACATCAAGTGTTGATGGTTGACAAGACCACTAGTTTCAAGAAAAGGGCAAAGGGAAGAAGGGGAACTTCAAGAAGAACGGTAAGCAAGTTGCTGCTCAAGTGAAGAAGCCCAAGTCTGATCCTAAGCCTGAGACTAAGTGCTTCTACTACAAAGGTACTGGTCACTGGAAGCGGAACTACCCCAAGTGATTGGCAGATAAGAAGGATGGCAAAGTGAACATAAATATATTTGACATACATGTTATTGATGTGTACTTTACTAGTGTTTATAGCAACCCCTCAGTATTTGATAATAGTTCAGTTGCTAAGAGTAGTAACTCGAAACGGGAGTTGCAGAATGAACAGAGACTAGTTAAGGGTGAAGTGACGATGTGTGTTGGAAGTGGTTCCAAGATTGATATGATCATCATCGCACACTCCCTATACTTTCGGGATTAGTGTTGAACCTAAATAAGTGTTATTTGGTGTTTGCGTTGAGCATGAATATGATTTGATCATGTTTATTGTAATACGGTTATTCATTTAAGTAAAAGAATAAATTGTTGTTCTATTTACATGAATAAAACCTTATATGGTTACACACCCAATGAAAATAGTTCATTGGATCTCGATCTTAGTGATACACATATTCATAATATTGAAACTAAAAGATGTGAAGTTAATAATGATAGTGCAACTTATTTGTGGCACTTCCGTTTAGGTCATATTGGTGTAAAGCGCATGAAGAAACTCCATGCTGATGGGATTTTGGAATCACTTGATTATGAATCACTTGATGCTTGTGAACCATGCCTTATGGGCAAGATGACTAAAACGCCGTTCTCCGGAACAATGAAGCAAGCAACAGATTTGTTGGAAATCATACATACTGATGTATGTGGTCCGATGAATATTAAGGCTTACAGCAGGTATCATTATTTTCTGACCTTCACAAGATGATTTGAGCAGATATGGGGATATCTACTTGATGAAACATAAGTCTGAAACATTTGAACAGTTCAAAGAATTTCAGAGTGAAGTGG
Organism: Triticum urartu; assembly: GCF_003073215.2. Classification (NCBI taxonomy): domain Eukaryota; kingdom Viridiplantae; phylum Streptophyta; class Magnoliopsida; order Poales; family Poaceae; genus Triticum; species Triticum urartu. The sequence goes on along the minus strand of NC_053027.1, from coordinate 531,519,254 downwards.
AAAATCATCGTGACAAGAAAATAAAAGTTTCTACGATATGACCGCAGAGGTAAAATATTTGAGTTACGAGTTTGGTCTTCAGTTAAAACAATGTGAAATAGTTTCACTACTCACGCCACCTGAAACACCACAGCATAATGGTGTGTCCGAACGTCATAACCGTACTTTATTGGATATAGTGCAATCTATGATGTATCTTACCGATCTACCACTATCGTTTTGGGGTTATGCATTAGAGACAGCTGCATTCACGTTAAATAGGGCACCATCAAAATCCGTTGAGACGACGCCTTATGAACTGTGGTTTGGCAAGAAACCAAAGTTGTCGTTTCTTAAAGTTTGGGGTTGTGATGCTTATGTGAAAAAGTTTCATCCTGATAAGCTCAAACCCAAATCGGAAAAGTGCGTCTTCATAGGATACCCTAAAGAAAATGTTGGGTACACCTTCTATCACAGATCCGAAGGCAAAATATTCGTTGCTGAGAATGGATCCTTTCCAGAGAAGGAGTTTCTCTTGAAAGAAGTGAGTGGGAGAAAAGTAGAACTTGATGAGGCAACTGTACCTGCTCCCTTATTGGAAAGTAGTTCATCACAAGAAATCTGTTTCTGTGACACCTACACCAATAAGTGGGAAGCTAATGATATTGATCATGAAACTTCAGATCAAGTTACTACCGAATCTTGTAGGTAAACCAGAGTGAGATCCGCACCAGAGTGGTACGGTAATCCTGTTCTGGAAGTCATGTTACTAGACCATGACGAACTTGCGAACTATGAGGAAGCGATGATGAGCCCAGATTCCGTGAAATGGTTTGAGGCCATGAAATCTGAGATATGATCCATGTATGAGAACAAAGTATGGACTTTGATGGATTTGCCCGACGATCGGCAAGCCATAGAAAATAAATGGATCTTCAAGAGGAAGACGGACGCTGATAGTAGTGTTACTATCTACAAAGCTAGAATTGTCGCAAAAGGTTTTCGACAAGTTCAAGGTGTTGACTACGATGAGAGTTTCTCACTCGTATCTATGCTTGAGTCTGTCCGAATCATGTTAGTAATTGCCGCATTTTATGAAATCTGGCAAATGGATAAACAAAACTGCATTCCTTAATGGATTTATTAAAGAAGAGTTGTATATGATGCAACCAGAAGGTTTTGTCAATCCGAAAAGTGCTAACAAAATGTGCAAACTCCAGTGATCCATCTGTGGACTGGTGCAAGCATCTCGGAGTTGGAATATACGCTTTGATGAGTTGATCAAAGCATATAGTTTTATACAGACTTGCGGTGAAGCCTGTATTTACGAGAAAGTGAGTGGGAGCACTACAGCATTTCTGATAAGTATATGTGAATGACATATTGTTGATCGGAAATAATGTAGAATTATTCTGTAAAGCATAAAGGAGTGTTTGAAAGGAGTTTTTCAAAGAAAGACTTCGGATGAAGCTGCTTACATATTGAGCTTCAAGATCTATAGAGATAGATCAAGACGCTTGATAAGTTTTTTCAATGAGTACATACCTTGACAAGATTTTGAAGTATTTCAAAATGGAGCAGTCAAAGAAAGAGTTCTTGCCTGTATTACAAGGTGTGAAGTTGAGTAAGACTCAAAGCCCGACCACGGCAGAAGATAGAAAGAGAATGAAAGTCATTCCCTATGCCTTGGCCATAGGTTCTATAAATTATGTCATGCTATATACCAGATCTATTGTATACCCTGCACTGATTTGGCAATGGAGTACAATAGTGATCTAGGAGTAGATCACTGGACAGCGGTCAGAATTATCCTTAGTGAAATAAGGATATGTTTCTCGATTATGGACATGACAAAAAGGTTCATCATAAAGGGTTACGTCGATGCAAGTTTTTGACACTGATCCAGATGATTCTAAGTCTCAATCTGGATACATATTGAAAGTGGGAGCAATTAGCTAGAGTAGCTTCGTGTAGAGCATTGTAGACATAGAATTTTGCAAAATACATAGGATCTGAATTTGGCAGGCCCGTTGACTAAATTTCTCTCACAAGCAAAACATGATCACTCTTTGGGTGTTAATCACATAGCGATGTGAACTAGATTATTGAATCTAGTAAACCCTTTGGGTGTTAGTCACATGGAGATGTGAACCAATCACATAAAGATGTGAACTATTGGTGTTAATCACATAGCGATGTGAACTAGATTATTGACTCCAGTGCAAGTGGGAGACTGAAGGAAATATGCCCTAGAGGCAATAATAAAGTTATTATTTATTTCCTTATTTCATGATAAATGTTTATTATTCATGCTAGAATTGTATTAACCGGAAACATAATACATGTGTGAATACATAGACAAACATAGTGTCACTAGTATGCCTCTACTTGACTAGCTCGTTAATCAAAGATGGTTATGTTTCCTAACCATGAACAAAGAGTTGTTATTTGATTAAACGGGATCACATCATTAGGTGAATGATCTGATTGACATGACCCATTCCATTAGCTTAGCACCCGATCATTTAGTATGTTGCTATTGCTTTCTTCATGACTTATACATGTTCCTATGACTATGAGATTATGCAACTCCCGTTTGCCGGAGGAACACTTTGTGTGCTACCAAACGTCACAATGTAAATGGGTGATTATAAAGGTGCTCTACAGGTGTCTCCAAAGGTAAATGTTGGGTTGGCGTATTTCGAGATTAGAATTTGTCACTCCGATTTTCGGAGAGGTATCTCTGGGCCCTCTCGGTAATGCACATCACATAAGCCTTGCAAGCATTGAAACTAATGAGTTAGTTGTGAGATGATGTATTACGGAATGGGTAAAGAGACTTGCCGGTAACGAGATTGAACTAGGTATTGAAATACCGATGATCGAATCTCGGGCAAGTAACATACCGATGACAAAGGGAACAACGTATGTTGTTATGCGGTCTGACCGATAAAGATCTTCGTAGAATATGTAGGAGCCAATATGAGCATCCAGGTTCCGCTATTGGTTATTGACCGAAGACATGTCTCGGTCATGTCTACATTGTTCTCGAACCGTAGGGTCCGCACGCTTAAGGTTTCGATGACAGTTATATTATGAGTTTATGAGTTTTGATGTACCGAAGGAGTTCGGAGTCCCGGATGTGATCACGGACATGACGAGGAGTCTTGAAATGGTCGACACATAAAGATTGATATATTGGAAACCTATGTTTGGATATCGGAAGTGTTCCGGGTGAAATCGGGATTTTACCGGAGTACCGGGAGGTTACTGGAACCCCCCGGGAGCTATATGGGCCTTAGTGGGCCTTAGTGGATCCTATTCCCCCCCTTACCGGGAGGTTACCGGCCCCCCTTTCTCCTCCCCCCCCCTCCATGAATCCTATTCCAACTAGGATTGGGGGGAATCCTACTCCCGAAGGGAGTAGGACTCCTCCTGGCGCGCCTCTCCTAGGCCGGCCGCACCCCCCCCCCTTGAGCCTTTATATACGGAGGCAGGGGCACCCCAGAGGAACACAAGTTGATCCACATGATCATATTCTTAGCCGTGTGCGGCGCCCCCTGCCACCATAGTCCTCAATAATATTGTAGCGGTGCTTAGGCGAAGCCCTGCGACAGTAGTACATCAAGATCGTCACCACGCCATCGTGCTGACGGAACTCTTCCCCGACACTTTGCTGGATCGGAGTCCGGGGATCGTCATCGAGTTGAACGTGTGCTAGAACTCGGAGGTGCCGTAGTTTCGGTGCTTGATCGGTCGGGCCATGGAGACCTACGACTACATCAACCAAACGCTTCCGTTGTCGATCTACAAGGGTACGTAGATCACACTCTCCCCTCTTGTTGCTATGCATCACCATGATCTTGCGTGTGCGTAGGAATTTTTTTTGAAATTACTACGTTCCCCAACAGTGGCATCCGAGCCTAGGTTTTATGTGTTGATGTTATATGCACGAGTAGAACACAAGTGAGTTGTGGGTGATATAAGTCATACTGCATACCAGCATGTCATACTTTGGTTCGG